>NC_063192.1:28472928-28597064 GCF_017589495.1 Alosa alosa | reverse complement strand
TTTTGTCGACAAGGTTAAGATAGTGACAGAAACACAAGATGTTATAACTACTTTACATCCAGACAGTTCTTTTTCTTCACAGAAAGTTATTACAGGAATTAGTCTTGAGAGAGTAATTCCTGTCAGTTTTAAAACTGAGATCAGATGCTGTAGGGAAACACACCAGCATGTACTGAATGAATAGGTGGCGCCTCCCTGTGGTTTGGTAGGCTATGTGATGATATTATCCTGAAGTTTAGTTTTAGGGCCCTATTTTCGCACTGGTGCATGGCGGAATTACTCTTTATTTTCCTAGCGCAACGTTTATTTTCATATTTTGCACGTTCTCTTTTTTAAACATTGTGCCAAGGGGTGTGGCACTTAACAACCTAAGGAGTGGTCTGGTGCGTTGTCTAAAAATTGCTGTCTTACACTACAACACACTGACCAAGAGAAACCTGGTCAGAAGTCCATGGCGAGTTGTTCATATGTTATTTTAAGAGCGCATTATCAACAGTGATATGGGCGGGTACACAACGCACCATCCTTCTACCATCCATGAACGTGCACCAGCGCACATCCATGCAAAACATTACAAATTACACAATTACAATAGGAAACATAATTAGAATAAAGATATTACGAAATACATCTCACAATGAGTAGTTATTCACCATTTGCACGTTGGTAATGACGGAGAGGCAAATATGAAGCACAGCTGAAGATGCACCGTCACCAGATTTTTTTATTCAGTCATTCGAACATTATTGGGGTAAGCACTCCCAAATGTGGACTGGACATCCCACTAAATTTAAATAAACTTTTTGCCAGTGACCATGCATTAGATTGTCAAGATAGGGCCCTTAGTGTGTGAACTGACAGCCCAGTGATGGTAGATAAAGGAAACAGTACACTGTCTTAAAATAAAGAAGCATTAGGTGAACGCAAAAGTTTCACGCTCTAGTGTATGTCACTCAAGAGATTCTGCCTTAATGTGTTTATTTTTAAGTTGCCTAAAAGTTGTACCTAAAGCAGAAGAGAACAACTCATGCATGTCAATTATGTGCTCCTTGTTGTCACATCATCTAATATTTGAAAGTTTAAAAAAAAAGTTGTACCTAAAGCAGAAAAGAACAAGTCATGCATGTCAATTATGTGCTCCTTGTTGTCATGACAACATCTAATCTTTGAAAGTTTCCACAGCTCGGGTCTCCTCATGCTCTAGGTACCTAGCAGGTCCACTGGCCTCAAGGTCAAGGAAGAAGGGTGGTGGGTTCCGTTCGAGGAGAATGGCGGAACACGCTTCCTTATATTTAGCAGTACGGAACATCAACCTGACTCCGGAGAGATGGCGACGGTAGTTCCTGCCTCGCATCCCATTTCCTTCCAAATGGACTTTTTTAGCCTGTTCAGATGGAGGTAAGAGGACTTAGGTTGGAGTATCAAAGTCAAAGTCAAAGTCAAAGTCTGCTTTATTGTCAATTTCTTCACATGCCAAGACATACAAAGAGATCGAAATTACGTTTCTCACTATCCCACGGTGGAGACAAGACATAATTTTACCAATTAAGTCCACAGACAAACATAACATTCAAGTAAACAATAAAAAGTAAATAAGAAGGCACATACAATGAATAAATAAGAGCAGCAAAATTGGGTTGAAATTGTGCAATTGTGCATAGACAGTCAATATAGTAGTGCAAAGTCAGGCCAATAAATGGCTGAGGTAGTTCTGTTTGACCTAAGTAAGCAAGTGGCATAGTAGTGCAAGTTATGTAAGAGCAGCAGAAGTGTGTTGTGTTTTCAGGACAACAGGACAACAACAACAAGTTGCAAAGTGTGCAAGTGTACAAGTGGAGTAGTGCAAGTGGAGTAGTGCAAGGCAGCCATTGTGGGTCCAAAGTCCAGGATGTTATGTAACTGGGGGTGGAGGGGGGAGAGAGTTCAGCATCCTAACAGCCTGGTGTATGAAGCTGTTGGTGAGTCTGGTGGCTCCCATTAAAATTGGTACATTTGTACCTGTGTCTTTATATTGTTGTCTTGCTTTGTGATGATTTTGTAATGCCTGACAAATATCTGTGAGATTGAGACATTGCTATGATGAATTAAAGTTTCATACAGTGTGCAGATATACTTAATTTTTACCTTCAGTTTGAGTTTTGATCTAGCAAAAGTTCTTGGATGTGCGTACCCTTTTCTCAATCAATTAGACTCTAACATCAAACTATGTCCTATGTTTTTTAATGTTTTTATGGTATACCTCAGTGTGGTGGCAAGTGGACTAACCTGGTAAGAGTTTGCCTCTATTTCCATCACTAAGGCTCTGGTCCGATCACTCAAGGCATTCCATACCGCCTCTGCACTTAGACTGTCTAAAAGCAGATGTTATGTAGTCTCTAATCTCTACACAGTGGAGCAAAACCACACCAATTATTATGCTACACCTATAGTGCTGTACCTTCTGGGCCAAACAAACATTAATCATGGTGTCTAATTTGAAAATAAGTTATTATTATTGGTATTAGCAAGGAAAAATGTAAAGACACGTTAAGGAGTAACCAAACACAGAAGGTTCAAATACAACCTCTCCACCACCCCGACCCCCCCTTCCCCATGTCACACACACACACACACACACACACACACACACTTGTGTGATAAGTGTGTCTGGTACCTCCCAGGCGATCCATCATCTGAGTGTACCAGGGGGGCGTGTCCCTCTCCAGGGTCGAGTCACTGAGGAAATACTGAGTGGTGGCCTCACCAAACAGCCTGGGAGGAGACAGACAGAGGAAGCTGAGCAAATGAAAACAGACTCTCCCTTACGCATCAGTCAATGTCACAGAGCCACACACCAGCCTGCTCGTTCATCACCAGAGACACACCATAGGCTAGTTGTTATTTCCTTTTCTTAGTACTTATTACGATTATAAACAGAATTATATTTCACACCTGGAGATGTAGCAGACCTGATGTGCTTGACCTGCCTTGTCTGATAATGACATTAGGTGTTGCAAGGCCAAATTGTGAGCGTGGGTGGCTATAACTCACCTGTGCAGATCCTGGCGGTAACTGGGCACATTGCTGGGTTCCATTTCCTCCTCAGCGATCTCAGGGTCTTTTGATGGCATGTTGTCTGACTCTTCTCCCTCCATAGTCATTATCCAATCAGGTGGGAGACTCTTATTGACACGTAATATATGAGAACACAACTTTGATCACCTGTCAGAGTGCAATTAAACTTGTTAGACTTCCTTGTTGGAGTTGCAGTCTGACCACAATCATTCAAACTAAAGCACAATTTACTTTAACCAGCAACTTCACTTGTTAATAGACGATTTCCCAAATCAATTTCTACAGTAAACCACCTTAAGTAAGTAACGTCCGTGAGAAGTTGTCTATGTTCCTACCTGTTTCCAGGGCTCAGGGGAGAGACAGTGCTGCAGAGCTCTGGCTCAAACAGTGGGTTTGCTCAGATCACACTGACATTGGTTCCACAGCAGACTGCGTCACATGGTGCAGAGACATGGTGGTTGCCCAGGTGACAGAGGGCACCTGATTCCCTCAGCTGGAGAAGAAGACAACCCTCTCTCTTCTCTTCTCTTTTTCTCTGTTCACTCTCTCTCTTGCTTTGTCCCATGACTCCCTCTTTCATTCCACAGGGATGGAGAGACATGGTGTAAGTGTTGTGTGTGTGTGCATGTGTGTGTGTGTGCATGTGTAAGTGCTGTGTATGTCTGTGTGTGCTGTGCTTCCATTAGCCTCATGGCTGCTTCGTTTAATGATTGACTCGTAAACTCTGGGCCCAAACTTATCCTGTTAATCCCAAACTACACACCATGTCAGAAAAAGACAGAGACACACTGACACACAGGCAGTGAGTAGAAGCCAAGAAAGATAGAGACCTATTAACGGACACCCTCTGAAAAAAGTATCCTTGAATTGCTGGTGTGGTGCTAATAAGGTGACAAATTACCACAAATATTTCTCATCATATTTATTCATTCAGCAGTTATACAAGCCACGGGTCACCAAATGCTGGTCGTCCTACATGATTATGCAGACCCGGCTTAGAATACAGGTGTTGGGAGTTTTTTTTTTACTTTGGTTAATATTTTGTGTCAGGGGCGAGTACCTGCATTTTTCTACAAACCATGCAAGCCTAAATCTTGCCAGATAATTTATCTTATTTTAAAGGATAATTCCGGTATTTAGCACTTTGAGTCCCTTTTCTGGTTTGTTTTGGATGAACTAGAGTGGTGGACACAGAAATGTTGACAATGGGTCCTGTCTCGACTTTTTGACTCGTTTAGAATCGCCTTTGACTGCTACAAAGTGGCTGGCTACAGGCATGCACAAACATGTCCTTAAAACAACCCTTAACGTACGTTTTCAAAACTGTGCAACTCACCTAGGTGGTTAGTGATGTTTATTGATGTTCCAAAACAAGTACAGTAGCGTAGCGAAATACAGTTTTTGTCGTGTTTTATTTTTCATTTTGCAAAATCCCATTGAATGGTGTTTACAAACAGAAGTTCGGGAGGAGCATTACGGAATTTGCCACTCCTCCTCCTTCAATCAGACAGGTTATTTATTCGCAGTCTACCTCTACCTGCCAAAGTTGCAGCATCGGCGCTCCTCCATTTCAAGAGGCAGCGTTTGGTCAATCCAGGAGCCAAATTAAGCCAGTCTACTTGGGTGGACCATATCTTTGATAAGAGCAGAGTTGGATGCGCGTGGGATCAATTGCCCTCGTTCCGCAGGAAAAGCAGACCTGCTTCGCCTTCTCCAACAATCAGTTGATCTTTCCTCTCCTACTATAGCCGATCAACCGAGCACCAGCGCCGCAACGCGGAGCTCCGTTCCTCTGGCATCTCCCCCTCTGTTCATGCAACATGTTTTTCAACTAAGCCCGCGTGCAGCCCTCTACCTTGCCTTCTGCTACTGCGGTTCTTTCTCTATTCCTAATCAGCCTTTTCCCCCTGCTCACTCAACTCAGCAAGTTATGGCAGCCCGCGTGCAGCCCTCTACCTTGCCTTCCGCTACTGTGGCCTCTTTATCTATCCTCCCCACTTTTCTGTTTGCTGACCCAGGGTGCTGCGCAACCTCCTCCCCCTTCCCCCGTAGCGACCGCATCGCTACCTTTTCCCCTTTCCCCATCATCTCCTGCCGACGCGAACCACATTCGAGCCCGCGTTTTTCCCCAGCCAGGGACCACGTCCGTAGTTCTCCCTCACCCCTCTTTCCCTGAATTGGTGCCACCACCCTATCCCATTTCGGCATCTCATCTGAGACCATGTCTACATGAAATAGTAACAAAATATAATCTATGTGGTTGTAAGGCCCGTCTTTTGCCCAAACCTTATGCATTTCTAAAAATGCCTTTTTGCATTCAATTTACATGTGTGGATACCTGTGTTTGATCTGTATTGTTTTAGCTGGCCATGGCCAAAGATCCCCAACACCCGCTCATACATAAAGTGACCATTTGCTCCTTGTTCTGGCCCCTCTACTGAGAGATAACTCAGTCCTGGGCCTACTTGATGTCTTCTGGTGAGATAGGCCAACCTCATTATCATACAGTTTTGCTCTGTAAATATGTGTTGTGAATAATACATTCATGTTTGGTCTTGAATTAATACTTGTAATGTGGGCAACAGTCTGATTATGGTTTTGATACAATTGAATGTATCTGTGCATAGTTGTAGATTAAGAATTAAACTGCAGCATAAAGTTATGATATCCACCTGGGCCACACCCATCCACCTCAGACAACAAAGGCTCTGATGAGTCGAGGGTGGCCCAAGTGAATGATAAAAGTGGAGGCTCTGGTCCTCCAGGGCTCTTCTGTTTTCTGTCTTCTTTCCATCTTGGGGTTCTCTTCTCTTCTTCTTGTCTTCTTTCCATCTTGGGGTTCTCTTCTCTTCTTCTTGTCTTCTTTCCCATCTTGGGGCTTCTTTTCCATCTTCTCTTCTCTGGGTCTCTCTCTTTTCCCTCTCTCTCTCTCTCTCTCTCTCTCTCTCTCTTTCTCTCTCCCCCTTTCTCTATCTCTGGGTTTGTATTGTTTTATCTGGTGTATCTGTTATCTTTAACTTGTCAAGTTTACCTCTGTGAATTGGTTAAGTTTCCTTTGTTACCTTTTGCTACTTTGTTACAGTAGACTATGTGAGTTTACTTGTACATTCAACTGAAGTGATATGGGTTACATTTACCTTTAAGACTTAATGCCTATTAAATTGTTCATTTGCCTACCAATAGTATATCTTCAATTATCGTAGTGTGCCATGCCATTCTCCTCCATAGCTGATAAACTAGTTACTTGGTAATTGATTGGTGATACAAATTATTAATCAAATGGAGTCAGATTAACGAGTATATAATAATATCATTGCCATTTAACTCTTCACCCTATTTGTCCACACAAGCTCATTCAAGTGAGGATATAGCTCGACGTCTCTATGTTTCCGAGGCTATATATATCATTTATGAGCGTCTTCTTACAGATGTGGTGATCACAAAATGTAGGCTATTTAAGGTTAAGGGAGCATCGCTTTTACCCCAACTGAATGCCGGCGTTGGCCGTAAGGCAGTTGATACACAGGAGCTGCAGCTCTGTCGCTCATTGCTAAGAGGGCAAGGAAAGGAATTTTTCTCCTTTAAATGTCTGGGAGTTTTTTTGCCTTCATCTGTGTTCAGAGAGTGCCAGCATATTAAAGCCCTTCCCTAGCTGACCAAGGGAGCACCTTCACCAGTGTGTAGCTCAGCTCCGTTACTTCTATTGCTGACCCTTGGAGCACCTGCACCAGCGTGTAGCTCTGCTCTGTTCCTCTGAATCCTCTCTAATAATTGTTGCTGCTCACAACTTCTCTTGCCGTTAGCTACCGCAGTTAGCTACAGCATTTTAATTGCTTAGGCCTATATTGCTAAAATTGGGGTGCATTAGATGTCAAACTTCACCACCGCGTGTTTTGGGCTGTCATTTTCAACATCTACTCTCTCCTGCACCCCTATACAATTAATGAATGACTTTTTCCATCGCATGGATAGACCCTCTCTTCAGACTATGGACGTTACGTTACTCGCTCCTGGTTTCAAACGCAGCTCAACGCTGTTCTAACGCAAGTCGGTAGCAGGCCGTTACTCTACTCATTATTTTATGGTGCAGCCACCAACGCGGCAAATAATGGCCTGTCCGATCAAACTCTCAAACTGGCCCGTGATCCTCTGCGCCTATCACTCTTATCAGATTAAATGTCTCTGATCTGAGGAAATTAGCACACCTCAGCTCGCGCTCTCCCGTTGAATTTGTTTGCGTGGTCCTATAGGTTCCCTCATCTTTTACGCATTTTTGGAGGTGCCTGCGCAGCTGACTCCTGCACGATCCCGCAAATCACTTCATGACCCCGGCCATAGACTTCGCCAAACATGCTTTTCTTTTATGCTATTATATCTGTTTGCAAATTATGGAATGTGAAATAGTGAAATGGCATTTACAAATGGAAGTTCGGGAGAAGCATTACGGAATTTGCCACGCCTCCTCCTTCAATCAGACAGGTTATTTATTTGCAGTCTACCTCTATCTGCCAATAGTGATGGGACAACCGACTTTTTTACGCAAGTCGGTTCAACAGGACGGTCGTTGGTCGGCCTACCGAGTTAATGGATTCGGTCACCGGTTCGCGCGACGGGGGTTATATCGCGCGTTACTTCCCCCGCCATAGT
Source organism: Alosa alosa (assembly GCF_017589495.1). NCBI lineage: Eukaryota > Metazoa > Chordata > Actinopteri > Clupeiformes > Clupeidae > Alosa > Alosa alosa. The sequence goes on along the minus strand of NC_063192.1, from coordinate 28,589,363 downwards.
CGCTCCAAGACATGTAGTCTCAAGCTGCAAATGTCATGCTCTCCATGTCTCTGAAATTAGCTGACAAACACACTCATATTGACCTACACTAGACTCAAGCACTGCCCATGGTTACATTCGGTCTTGTTCAGTAGTCTCCTTGTGAGCCTACCAATTCACTTCTATTCTATTCACTTCTCTAACATTTGACTTAACTACCAAGATAACATAGCCTATGTCATATAATATTTCCCCCCTTTGTAATTTAGGATATGAATTTCAATGAACAATTCCAAGATGCACGAAACTAAGGCTTTTGGGATCAGTTGATAACTCAACTTACCAAGACACCCGTTTGATTACTCATACATTAACACGGTTACGGTCTCTAACCTGTTGAACAGTCTCCTCGTGACAGCCTACCTACCAACAAACATCTCAGTTAACATAACTACCAAGATAACATGACGTGTAGGCCTATTTGTATTTTATATTCATCGGTAATGTAGCCTATGAACCTCTATGTAGGCTACACAATCACCTAAGATGCACGAGAAATAAATAGGTTTCTGCGATCGGTTGATAACTCAAACGTGAGGCGATAACACCCGTTTGATTAGACTCATACCCTCGGTTACAGTCTCCTTCAGTAGCCTGGCGCGCAGTCACTTCGTGAACCTACTATGACGCCAGCAACATTCACCTCTCTAACATTTAACTTTCTAACTACAAAGATAACATGACGTGTATTTGTAGGCTGTATGTGATGAACTTCCCCATCGATATATGAATGGCCATGAACACAAGCACCTATGATGCACTAAAAACAAGGCATGATTAATAACTTGCCGCGAACCTAGACAACCGTTTTGATTACATAGACTCATAGCCTATACCTCGGTTACGGTCTCGTTTATAGGCTAACTATAAAGTAGCCTGATGCGAACGAAGCCAGCAACATTTAACTTTATAACTAGGCTACCCAGATAACGTGTAGCCTATTTGAAGCTTATGTGATGTAGGCTACTTCCCCATCAATAATGTGTAAATTGCCATGAACACAATCATCTACGATACTAGAATAAGGCTTGGTTAATAACTAACTTGTCGAGAACCTAGACCGTTTGATAACATTAGACTCACCCTCGATTACGGTCTCGTTCAGAATGGCACGGTCTTCGTGAGGCTACTATGAAGCCAGCAACATTCACTTCTCTAACATTTAACTTTATAACTTTAAGAAAATATGACTTGTAGGCTAATATGAGATGTAGGCCTACTTCCCAATCGATAATGTGTGAATTGCCATGAATAAATCATCTAGGCTACGATGCACTAACAAGGCTGGTATGAATCAAACTTGCCGAGAACCAAGACAAGATAAAGGGCTCTTTTTTAAACAGTCTACTTTTATTGTCAAAAAAGACGTCACGTGTGAACCTAGCCAGCTTATGTGATCGGTTGATTACAACTTGCCGAGAACCTAGCAAACTGTTTGACTCGTGTGGCAGCCACGGTTACGAGGCCCGGAGAACCTAGCGAACTGTTTGACTCGTTTCGCAGCCACGGTTATGAGGCCCAGAGCCACAGGCTCATCATAGTTTGACTGATTATACTACCACTCCAGTAGAGGCGCTAATACGCGATACGATGAAAAGTAGCGACGAGAACACTCGAGCACAGCCGTTTTTGACGTTTGGCACTCGATTCTCCCGGCTCAGTGACACGAACCGGGTTATTTAACCGACACTTCGGTCAGTTCGTCAACACTACCTACCAAAGTTGCAGCATCGGTGTCACTCCGCTCGCAACCCACCACCTCCCCTTACGCCTCCCGTCTTCCAGTTAAAGAATAAAGGGGTGTATGGGGAAATCCTGCACAACACCTGCCTGCGCAGTTGACTCCTGCACGATCCCGCAAATCACTTCAGGACCCTGGCCAGAGACTTCGCCAAACATGCTTTTCTTTTATGCTATTACAGTAAAACTTCAAATAATAGCCGAGTCCCAAACTGACGCCTGTCTTTTAAACGCCTAGCGTGGCTACAGGTTTGGGTTAAAGGCCGGGCTCCAATAGAGGCCTGGTCTGTTTTTTAGCTTCGGGTTGTATTTAATCGTCTTAAAAAAAAAAAAAAAAGCCCAATTCACACCAAAAATTTGCAACGACACGAAACCATTGCAGAAAGGAGTTGCAGCAGTGTGAATTAGATGTTGCACGTCGTTGCAAGCCATCGCAAAGCATTCACCATGTCTGGTCACAGTTGCAAGGTTTTAGAATGTTGCATCAAGTTGCTGGTTAATAGAATGTTGCAGCTCTGTGTCGCGAATCTTTGGTGTGATTTGGGCTTAAGCATGGTGCAGTCTGTGTGCACGTTATGAGATGGCATTAAAAGACTGCGTTGGGGAAAAGCTAGAGTTCCAAATTGTATAACTTTTTTTAATATGAACTATGCCCATATGTCCGACTTCGCCATCGTTCAATTCATCCCTTGTGTTTAAAATTTGCGGATAGGCCGATGGTAGCCTAAGCTTGTTTTTATGCTGGCAACAAAACAAAAGGGTTCGCGAACATTATTCTTTATTCTAAATGCGTACTGCCATGGCAATAACGAGAAAGAAATCAGAAAAGGAATTTACCTTAGGTTAATGATGTAAAGTCAAGTGCACTTCTATGGGTCTGGTGTGTGCAAGCGCATTTTTTAATGATGATTCGGAGTGGCAAGTGCTGCATAGTTGCAGTGGAATGTGGCTGCCCAGGGCACTCTTAGGCCTACTCATACACGGCGCTGAAATTGCGTATTTAGCTGTCTAAATTCGAATCATATGCTGGGGGAGAAATCGTCGGACATTCATGATTTTGTTATTCAGCACCCCTGGTCAAAAATATGTTTCCGCGTGCCTGGAAGTAGGCTATGATTTGAAATGTAGACGGTCGTCAAATATGCCAAATAAAATACGGGAGAAACGATATGGTTCATGCTCTCTCATTAGTAGGGTAGGAAGGTGGGGTTCACCTGCACCCGAAAGGTATATTTTTTTAACCTAGTTTTTTGTAATCCTTAAGGTGTTTAGAAAAGGAATTTTGATGTTCCCCACGCAAATTGTTGTCCCATATGTGTTTTTTTGTATCATCTTTTGTGTCTGTGTTTTCGGCTGTAAAAAATGAAAACTTTAAATCTACATAGAATCTGAACAATACACCCTACAGACACCCTATGGACCCTATTGATATATGTTTTCTAACTTTTGTATTTTTACAGTCTTTAAGATGTCTAGGGCTTGGCTAAATATTTCCTGGTCAAGGCTGGGAAAAGACTGAAGAGGGTACCCTGGAATCAGTGTGGTCTTGTGGACCTATCCTCCCCACTTCACTCACTGATTTGCTGGAGGAAACAGTCGAGGAGATGGATGGAGATGGTGAAGAAGACAAGGAGCAAGAGATTGATTATGAAGACCTGTCATTATGTATAGACATCATTGCCCTTGACCTTTTGACCTTTGATTAGAATCACTCTTTTCTATTTCAGTTTATTCTCATGGGGATTTGTTATACCCTATATACACACATATTTGACTATATGAGTGGTTTTCTGTTTTGTTTCAATAAATATAATACCAATATAACGGTTTATTAGACATCTTAAAGACTGTAAAAATACAAAAGTTAGAAAACATATATCAATAGGGTCCATAGGGGAGGAGTTCCAGTGATCCAATGTCACTGATTTTTTACATTTTTTGGTGTTTATTTGAGTTTTATTACCATCATACATCATCTAATCATGACAATCCTCATATCTATCAATTCCTCATGGAAAGACGAAGAGAAATTGGGGTGGATTGTGTCTGTCGGATGTATTGTTCAGATTCTATGTAGATTTAAAGTTTTCATTTTTTACAGCCGAAAATCAAGCACGGACACAAAAGATGATACAAAAAACACATATGGGACAACAATTTGCGTGGGGAACATCAACATTCCTTTTCTAGACACCTTAAGGATTACAAAAAACTAAGTTAAAAAAATATACCTTTCGGGTGCAGGTGACCCCCTCCTTCCTACCAGACTACATGCTGTTTCATTCATGCCGAAAGGAAGGGAGAATGAAACATTAAGCACGTTCCACTTTTGCATAAATAATTCCTTAACGGTTTTGGTCAGAGCTGATAATGCAACTGTATTTGACAAAGGACCGATAGGCTATTTGCTAGTGACAAAATATGAGCTTTCAGTGTGATACGATCTCTTTGTAAATCATACCTATCAACACTCCCGTTTTTCCCGGGTTTCTCCCGTATTTCAAGGTCATCTCCCAGCACCCTCCTGTTTTGTTATTTCTCCCGGAAAACTCCCGTAATTTGCATGGCCATCAAACTTCATTTTAAAATCATTGATCCATTCAGGTTGCCAGATTGTGAATGAAATACAACCTACACATACACGATCACTTAGTTTCAATTTCAACCGTTTTGTCATAGGCTAAAACCTGGCAACCCAAAACCCAAATAAGGAAGCGGGTGCCGACTCGTGAGCCCGAAGTCTCGTCGTAGAAGCAAGCTGGGCTAGTTGAATGGCCTACCCAGAACTAGCTGTTGTGAAATTGTTGGGAATTTAATTGATTAACACATCACATAAACTGTTATTGAGTGTTGTTGATACACTGAACTTGTGTTCCTCGAACCAAATCTGACAGCAAGCAGCTTTGGAGTTTTGGAAGTAGGCTGCAGGCAGGCAGCTGGTGGATACATAACTGGCATGTGTAAGGTAATGGTAAGGTAAAAGCAACAACCGAAATGCAGCGTTGAAACGTATTAAATATGCAAACACAGATCCGGTATAAACACTGATATTTTCCATCTTTGCAGAGGAAAAGTTTTGTGTAAAGGGAATTAAAGGCCTGTCTCATATAAACGCCTGTCTCTAATACTAGCCGGTGCAGTTTGGCGATTTGGGAAAATAAAAGCCCGGGCTATTATTTGGAGTAGGCTATATCTGTTTGCAAATTACGGAATGTAAACTAGTGACTCATTGCTCGTTGATATTACTGCGCTACCGAAAACGGAAAGGGGGGCTGTTTACATTTGGTTGTAGTCTTTTCGCTTGGTTCTCCGTCTCTCCGAAGGCTAGTGTGAGCAGAGCAACTGGGCTCTCGGAGTAGCGAAATAAACAATAAAAAAAATCCTTACATCTAAAATGGATTATGAAAGGTGGATTCTGGATATTCATTGGCTCAGTGACCATTGCAATGCTGATGCCTTGGGTTTGAAGTTGAACTCGACTGTGACCTTGTTTTACTGTCTATGCGCTATACACTGAGTTCCGTACAGCTTCTTTGTATGGCAAAGTGGTTGTCGCCATCAAGTGGTTGAGAGTGTGCTAACGCAAATATCGAGCATAAGGTTATACGCGGTTGTGAGGTATCTGAAAAAATAGTTCCACTATAGCAAAAAAACATGGATTGAAACCATACATTGCACTGATATATTTCCCTCACGGGATCAAAAGAGTATATATACTTATATACTTATACTTATATTTGTTTTTAATCATCAACAAACACCACTAACCACTCGGTAAGTTGCACAGTTTTGAAAACAAATGTTAAGGGTTGTTTTAAGGACATGTTTTGCATGCCTGTAGCCAGCCACTCTGTAGCAGTCAAAGGCGATTCTAAACGAGTCAAAAAGTTGAGCCAGGACCCATCGTCAACATTTCTGTGTCCACCACTCTAGTTTATCCAAAACAAACCAGAAAAGGGACTCAAAGTGTATGGTACTGTACTGGTGGGGTCGCCATGCCTTTCAGCACAACCGATTTCAAATGGTGCTAGAAAACCCTGGTCCACTCTGAACACCAAAGGAAATCAGTCACGCTGGGAGAGGGCAAAGGTCACGAATTCCATGCCAGTGTGAACAAAATGCTAATATATGAGAAGACAATGATGAAGGGGTAAAGGTGGGGGTGGTGGAGGTGGGGTGTGTGTGTCAGGAGGGGGGGGACAAAAGGTCAAACGGAGTACGTCCACTGTGCTTATTTGCTTGTTTTTTGTTCGGAATGCAAAGCAAGGGAAAATCACAAGTTGTGATCTCGTAGCATGTTTTCAATTAATAGCATGCCGGCAGGAAGAGAATGATCCTCATGGGGAATAATACAGTGGGGATTGACAAAATGATGGCTAATTCAACATTCATTTGGAGAGCAACATGAACTACTCATCAATATCACTCTATCCAGAAGTACAGAGTCCAGAAATATATCCTCATACCCTTAAAAAATCTGTGTTGGTCTGAAATATATGGTGGTCAGAGGTTCCCTCCAAAACTTTGACAGGATAATTGGGGAGCCTTCCTGCGCCCCCATAGCAGGCCCCAGGCAGGGGGGGCACAGGACGCTTCAGTGTGTCATAGCAGCTTAGCCACGGGCCACCGCCGCTGAAAGGGAAGACCATCACAGGGCAGCATGGCGACAGGTCGCTGCAAGGGAAGAAGGACAATGAATGGCCAGCGAAACACACACACACACACACACACACACACATACACACACACACACTCACACACTCACAGCCATGCACACACACACACACATTCATGCCGGCAGCTGACCACTGTACACTCATAGACACATAATCAGAACACACACACGTAATACACATACAGTGAGTGACTTAATGCATCCACTTAAGTGAAACAACATTAATTTTTTCACTCAATTTGCTATGCTAAGCTGTGCTATGAATTTATATAGTTTACAATACCTTCCTGGTTAAGTCCCACTGAAAGAGAAATAGCTGGACTATCGTTTCTATTATAACCTACATCATGTTAAAAGTGCCATGTTTGATTTTAAAAAAATATATGTATATAAGAGAACTAGATATTGTCAGACATTACCAAATGCCAAGGACAGAGGTGTAGAAGTCTGGCTCCAGAAAGTCCTACCATGTTTTGTTTCTACTGTACCTATGCATTTAACACAGGTGATTTCATTAATTAGCTCATCTACCTGGCTGAGGAGTTGCACTTATTAGATTCAGCTGATTTGGTAAATGGTTGGAGCAAATATGTGGCAGGTCTTTTTTTTTCTTTTACTTTCTGAAGCCGGACTTTTACAACTCTTGGCCACCAAGGAGCAGTCCTGCCCAGAACCAGGTGTAGACCATGTATGTCTATGCATGTAAAGACCATGGGGTGGACAGAGGATGGTGCAGACATTACACAGTGCAGGATGGGAGGCAGTCCCTTCTTCTGCCTTACACTGAGATCACATCATCAATTTTACATCTTGCCACTCATCTAGAGAGCCTGTCCCTGCGGCTAAGACAAGAACGATGATGAGCAGCCAACCCGTTTAAAGGCACAGGCTAATGGAGTGCTTGTTTTCTCATCTACAAGAGGAAGTGGGTTGTTTCAATCAAGCTGTCTGACGCACATGGCATTAGGTATAGATTTGATGAGAGCTATTTCAGCCAAGTAAGTAAACCAACCAACCAATGAGCCTACCCTGAGTAATCAGACAGACATAAGGTCATTGCTTTTGCCAGTCTAGGCCAGCTTTGTTCCTCTTGCATGTCTCATGTGCTAGCCAAACCACGTAAGAGGGTGGGCTTTCACAAAACAGAGATTACTACTGAACATAGCCTATCGTGGCAGCTCACAACCCATGTCAGTGCCAAGCATGGGCCAAGACAGAAGCGCACAAGTCTGAGTGGGTGTGTCCCATGGGCGACACGAGGCGCGTGTGTCTTTGTGCACTGAAAAGACACCATCACTTGTCTCTATCTCATGCAATCTGGTAACCTGTGGAAGTCTGAGCAAGGGCCATAAGGGCTTAAAACGTTACCGATAAAAAATACTTAAATGGGAGCTCTACAGTTTGCGGATCTTCACTTTGTCTTGAGTGCCACAACCCAACACAGAGTCATAAACAGCAGCCAAGAGAAATAGGTTAGAGTGAAATTAAAGAGCATTCACCCAGAGACATCTTAGCACCACCAAAACTCCCTTCTCCCTTGGCTATATAGTAGTGCTATAGTGTGCCACATTTCACACACACACATACATGTCCAAGCACAGTGCCTGAACATAGACTGGCAGTCCTGGCAACTCAGTGGCGCTACTGAACATAAATCATTAACACATCCGTCATGTGGTCACCAACAGTGAGAGAGTGAGACACACGCTTACCTCTGGAGTCACCCTGGAGGTGCCGACCGTCCCTCTGTGGCAACCACGGTTCGCCTGACCACTGGAGCGGGCAGTCCCAAAACACACACAGAACTGGGTCGTGTGTGTGGTCAGACCATGTGGACGGTGGAATGAGGACTACAATGAGAGAAAGAGAGAGAGAGGGATGAGAGAGAGGGATGAGAGAGAGAGAGAAATAGATTGGGATGTGAGAGAGGGAAAAGAGATTGAGGTAAAAAGAGAAACAGAAAGAGAGAGTGAGGGATGAAGATGCGCATTGAAATAAAAAAAAAGGATCTGAAATGCAGAAAAATAACAAAACAGACACAAAGGAAATGGATTACAGATGATGACTTAGAGAGTAAAACAACCAAAAAGAAAAAGAGAGAAACACAAAAGAAGAAGAGACAAACATAGACTGCAAAAGAGACACAACTCAAGTGCCATCAGAAGTGGCTAGCTCAGACGTTATGCCACGTTGTGGCAGCTCGACTGTCTGGCAGTTTCTCAGACAGTACCCCCACCCCCCACCCCGCCACCCTACCCCCCTACCCAAACGCCCTCAGCACACACACACACAGACACACACACTATCCTATCCCAAGCTTCTCCCTCTGTCAGCAGCTAGTCACCCACCCACCCTCCCAACCATGCAGCGCATCGACACATGAACCCCACCCACCTCATCTTTTAAAAGATTGGGAAAAACAATGACATTTGATTTATAACATAGAATTCTTAATTTGTGAAACATATGCTTTAGTATGCATGTAATATACAATTTGTATATAAAGGTAGAAAATTGTTAACAGTATATTAGAAATACATTGCATTCAAATACATTACGTGGGGACCAATAAGATGAGAGAGAACATTACAGTTTAACAAAATACAGGCATCACTATATCAACTACATAAAAATACAATGTCAAATTATATATGTAAAACTATTCATATTCATATAAACCTAAACATTCCTCAAACAGTCTGTTGTTCATAATGATACTGTTTTGTTTCTGATGTTGTTGTTGTTTGAAATGTTAATAGAAAACTAGATGTACCGCTTAGCAGTACAAAATATGACTGCCGCTCAGTCCTGTACATCCTCTCCGCAAAAAAAAATCACGCTTATCAGGGTGTTTTTCTGCATTAAAACACATCAAATACTCCATGGAGACAGTATTTTTCATTGATCAACCACTACAGAGCTTGGCCTGGTATATAGCCCCAAATAGCAAACAGTGGATTAGCTAGGTGCAGTGAGCCAAACACTTCCCAAATAGCATTTTAACTAGTATAGTTCAAAACAGCACCAAAGCTCGTCAGTAGCTTTTTCAGGTTCCAACAACCATAGACATAATATACATAGACGCCGCATCGACCGCTACTCCTTACTAGCGCTGACGAGATTTGGAGCCGCCATCTTGGACCGGTCATCCACTCCACTCAGTGTAATCTGTTTGGCCGGTGAGATGAGCTGTCAGCGCACTTAATTAATCATATCTCACTGAATACCGAAAAGATTCTCACGCGTTTTTTTTTTGCTGCAAAGGTCATACATGTAGCTATGATACAGGACACATGATTTAGCATATTTTAATATTCATAGTGGGTTTAACAGTATAGAATATTCTGATATATGATATAAAGTGACCTGACGTCCGATATCAAAACTGGGAACATAATCCATGTTTGACAGCATAGACAAAACTAGTTTGATACAAGTTTAATGAGTTAAATATAGTTCACAGTTGACAGAAAAGTTCCATCAACAGCATTATTCACAGTCCACAGAAAGGTTCCATAAACATTTAAGTGAGATCAGTGCCATTCAGACATCTGAGGGGTATTCCAAGTAGGCCTATGTGGTTTAGTGACAAACTTGGGTAAATTGACTCAGAATAAGTTGTAAACCTCCCAGTAGAAAAGCTGGATGATACAGGAAACATGGTTGTGTGTTTATTCATAGTGGGCTTAACAGTAATAGAATATTCTGATTTATTATAACTAATCCACGTTTGACAGCATAGACAAAAACTGGTTTGATACAAGTTTCAGTTTAGTGCCATCAAAAGTGATGAACAGACATTGGTGTGGCATAAAGGAAATGGAGTAACTGGGTTCAATATCAACAGCATTTGTTAGACAAGTTCCATAAATATTGTAAAGTGCAAGTTTGTAGGTTTGTTTCTGATCCTTAAAAACAGACATTGGTTTGGCATAGTACAGTAAGTGTAACAGTTCATCAATTCAAGACAAAAAGGTGACTTGTCACTTGTACAGTGTCAATGGGTTCATCAACAGCATCTGTTATTTACAGTTCACAGAAAGGTTCCAGCCCCAATGAAGAGATTAAATAAAAAGGAATTAAGAAACATTTTAGAAACTGCTAAGATCAGCCCCGTTCATTGCAATCAGTAAAGAATCAGGGAGTGTCTTCACAGGCTCAGTGAGACAGAGGTTACCGTCATGCAGTTGGTTCTGTGATTTCAACAACTGGTGCATGTAATATTGTATGTTCCCACCTTGCTAAAATTGCTTGGGTACACTTTGGCTGAGAACAAAAGTGCTTCAGACAGCAGGTGGACAAATAAGATGGCATAGTGAAACTGGGTAAACTCCATAAAAGAGGACTGAGTCAACCAGACGATGGGAAAATGGGACACAGAGTGGCGAATGCAGGTGATAAAGGTGGAGCTCATAAATCAAACATTCAGTCACAGTGTAGCAGATGCCCTGCAGTACTGCAATGAAGAGCTGCACCTTCCAGTTCCAGGGGTGTGAGGAGACCGTTCAGTTCATTCAGTCTTCTTGAACAAGGCAGTTGTTCTGGGGAGATACAAAATAATAAATAAATGAATGAAAAGGAATTTCAGAGGCATCTTATTCTTGTTAGGGTAAATGACATGTGAATAATACAGTGTTGGGCAAGCTACTTCGAAACTGTAGTGAGCTAAACTATCAGTTACTCTGCCATTAATTAAAACACTACACAAAACTACCACCCAATCAAATGTATTAGTAGCCTAACACAAACACAGCAGTAGGCTAGTTCACTTCATAGGAAGCTACTTTAAATTGTGCTAATTTCATAGACTAATGGTGCATTCAGGGCACCTCGGAATGACAAGGACCGCCCCCATGGCTACTTTGTTTTTCCGACAGCAAGTGTTCATGTGCTTTGCCATCAGAATGTGTGACAAACACGGATGCCACAACAAAGGTTAAAGCATACACTCACTAATCCTAAACAAACAACTGTATTTGCTTAAAAAATAGTGTAAGATGCTCGTGAAAGAATGATATGCAGCTTTCAAGTGATAAAAAGGGCAAATTCCCAAGTTCACATTAAAACTGTTGGACATGAAAGGCCACATGGACTACAAACAAACTACAACGTGACGACAAAAGTGATGACGAGATGATGGAGAGTCGCCTCGCGTTCAACGGATTCATTTGCATAAAGATGGGCTCCGCCCAGCTTTTTGACGCGCGACATATTTTCAAATGCAGCGCTGCCTTCCCGGAATGCTTTGCGGGCGCGTTAAAGTCGCTTGACGTCACCCATAGGACTAGAGTTGAATGCGACACGACAAAATGAAGTGTCGTGTTGTGATGCCAATGACAATGCCAGCATTAATCACTCGGTTTAGATTAGAAAAATGTCGACATAGGCCGTGACAGAACATTTCTAGGGGGTGGGGTATTATGGTACCGATCCACTTGCACGACACTTCATTTTGTCGTGTCGCATAGATGTCGCGCTGCCTCCCCTCGTTCAGTCGTGTGTGGGCGTTTCGTTTAAAATGTCAGTTACCAGCTCATACAGTTCGTTTTAACGTATCTTAAGTGTTTTTCCACAAATGGACCACAATTTTAGGCATGTACTTAACAGTATACAACACATTAATAGCCTAAACAAACTATGCAAGCCATTTGGAAATCTTGTTTTATTTAAACTACTCAAAGCAATCTCAAATCCTCACCAGAAAGTGTCAATATATTCATCCAAATCCTAGTTTCGTTTGTTTTATGGACTACTAGGTGGTTGTGGAAGAGATCGTTTAAACATTATTTGTCTTGTAAGCGGAACCAAAGTTTCACAGGCACCGTTGTGGTAGAACAAAGGACCTACAAACTTGTCCTTTCATTGGAGAGTCGCCTCGCGTTCAACGGATTCATTTGCATAAAGCTGGGCATCGGCCAGCTTTTTGACGCGCGACATTATTTCAAATGCAGCGCTGCCTTCCCGGAATGCTTTATGGGCGTTAAAGTCGCTTGACGTCACCCATAGGACTAGAGTGGAATGCGACACGACAAAATGAACTGAAGTACAAGTGGATCGGTACCGTTAGGGCTTCTACATACTCAACGCACCCGACCAGTAGCGCGACAACGTGACGTCAAAATGACGTAGATCTTTGCTGGCGCCGCCAGGATTGAAGCCAGGTAGCGAGGGTAGCGCACTTCACCATTTTTTCAGACGAAGCGACAAGGCGAAACAGGAAGATGGACTAGTTCGAGGGAAAGCGAGAGTTGCAGTGTTTTGTTACAGTCGTGGAATTTTTAATAGTTTGCTGGATAAGTTAACAAAGTTACCAGTGAGAGTTGCAACACATGGAATTAAGAGGAAAGAATAGAAAAGATTTATTTTCAAACAAAGGATATCTATTAAGGCCTGAACAAAATCTCTTTCCACTTCAGGAAAACACAAACTCAGCCAGCTGCTAGCTAGCTAGCCAGCTAACTAAACTGTTTAAATTATTAAAATTTCCCTCGGGATGACTAAAGTATCTATCTATATATCCATCTATCTAACGTTATCTATCTATCTACCTGTGCACACACCTTGGAAACTAGATGATAATGATGATGGTAGTTGTGAATAGTAGCAACCAAAGTCTGAAGTACCATCACAGAGGCTAGCTAGGTAGCTACCATAGACAGTAAAAGAAATGGACGAACAGACTCCGTTGTTTTCAATGGGAGGGCACTCAGTCAAATAGAACGATTTTTCAGTTGGTCCCCCCAGTACTGCGCAGACTCGCACTTAACTTCGCGACATTAGCCATCGAGCTAAATCATTTGATAGATAGGCTATACAGAAATTCTTTACACACTTCCTTTGCCTTCAAAGTCATCAAAGTTAAACATTTATTTAAGTATTATTATTATTAATATCATCCTCACAAGTGATATCAAGTCGTGTTAATGTTGAAACTACCACACATGATCATCTTCAAAAACAGTCATGGTAAAACAAACGAAAAAGTTATAGCCTAGCACTGCTACCTAGCACTAGAAGCTAATCTTCTTAACACTTTTCTGACCTACGGTCAATCCATCGAAAACCTCTGAAATGATTATCGTTAGTGCCGTTTTTCATTAGGTTTACTTGCCTCTATCCAATGCTTTACCTTAACATACAATGGTATTGTAGGCTACATAGCTTTGTTCATGAGTTTCCGTGCTGGCTGGACTGAGCTTCTTATCCAAACAATACGGTTATCTCCCTACGGTGCGTTAGCTTCCCTACAACCGGACTCGCTAACTATACTTCTTACGGGAACCTCAACGTTACATACAAGGTAGCTGAGCCTGTTTTGCCTTCTATTGTTCATGTAGATAATACAGAAGCTACAATGTCGGTACAGGATATATGCTATATGAAGTTATGGCATTTCAAAAAAATCCTAAAATGAATGGGCTTCTATGGGGTTAGCAGAGAAGTGGTCCCTCCAGCCTACATTGATTCTACTACTTCCGGGAATTCGCCTGCCCCCTTGGTAGCTACTAGTGTTTCTTACTGCAGCTTCTTCTGCTGTGTAACGTAGTTAGCGTTAGTCGTTTCACAACAGCGACACCTCTGTTCAGGAGAATATTGCAACTAGTGTCGCGACCATCACGCGCGATTTGGTTACGGCGCTTCTGTGACGTCACATTGTCGCGCTACTGGTCGGGTGTGTCGAGTATGTGGGACGTTTTACCCGGCACGCTGGTAGCCAGACCCAGAGGCTGGGAAGAGACAAAAACGCGCATCACAACAGTTACCGGAGAGCGAGCGGAACTGTATGGGCAAAAAGTGGTGTGTGTGTGCATCAACGGTGAGACTGCGAGCCGCCGGCTTTGGTTGGCTAGCATTCAGGATGAGTGCATTCTCGGCCTGGACGTGCTAGAGAAATTGGGGGCTGTGGTGGACATTTCCCAGTTCACACTACACTTGGGGATGAGCAGCGTAGTGTTGCACACGGCGGGGAAAACAGAGCATGAAGTGCGGAGAGCTGGCGCGACGAAGTACTCTCCAACTTGCTCCACACAAGCCCGCAGGAAGCGAACTCGCAAAGAGTGCTCGTCATCCAAGACTCCGCCCCTCCCCACACAAGCCCGCGAAACTCAAGCCCGCGAAAACAACAGGTCTCATCCAGGTCCGCTTGCTGAGTCCGCCACTGCTCAGCTCACGCCCACCAGGGAGGAGCCAAGTATAAGTATATATACTTTTTTGATCCTGTGAGGGAAATTTGGTCTCTGCATTTAACCCAATCAGTGAATTAGTGAAACACAAACAGCACACAGTAAACACACAGTGAGGTGAAGCACAGTAAGGTGAAGCACATACTAATCCCGGCGCAGTGAGCTGCCTGCTACAATGCCCACTGGTCGGGGCTCCAACCGGCAACCCTCCGGTTACAAGTCCAGAGTGCTAACCAGTGGGCCACGGCTCCCCCTTAAGCGGGTTGAGCAATCACCACTCTCCGCTCAGAGAGCACGGCCCTCTGTAGAGACAAGGCAAGCCGTAAATGAACTCTGCACTCGTAGCTGTGAGGGGCTGAGTAGGGTAGCCAGGTGCGGAGGCTACTAGCAGCGTACACCGACATCTTCGCCGCAAGAGATGAGGACTGCACCCGAACAAGCCTGGTCCAACACGATATCGACACCGGAAATGCCCGACCCATCCGACTTCAGCCTCATCGCTTACCGTTCGCCAAACGACAAGCAGCTGAAGAAAAGATTAAGGAAATGGCCGCGGCAGGAGTGATAGAGCCAAGCAGTAGTCCCTGGGCTGCGCCGGCTGTACTCGTCCGGAAGAAGGACGGCTCGTGGCGGTTCTGTGTTGACTACAGGCGCCTCAACCAGGTGACCCGGAAAGACTCCTACCCTCTCCCCCGCATTGACGATTGGCGGCTCCTGCTGGTTTAGCTCGCTGGACTTGCGCAGCGGCTACTGGCAGATTGAGCTAGCCCCGGAAGCTCGGCCGAAGACGGCGTTCACCATCGGGCAAAGGCTGCGGCAGTTCTGGGTACTTCCGTCGGCCTATGCAACGGGCCAGCAACAGACTTCACCGGTGCCATAGGAAATCTGGAGAAGGTGTTCGACACCATATGGGGTGCTGGGCTCAAACTGCACCCGAAAAAGTGCCACCTGTTCCGGAGGCAATCCGGGTTCCTAGGCCATGTCGTGGGGGCCACTGGAGTGGCCACCGACCCAGCTAAGGTGGAGACGGTGAGACGTTGGCCTGTTCCGCACGGATGGTGCTGAGCTGCGGAGCTTCCTGGGCCTGGCGTCATATTACCGGCGTTTCATCCGGGACTTTGCTACAGTCGCCAGCCCGCTGCATCGATTGACGCACAAAGGCCAGCTCTTCGAGTGGACACGAGAGTGTGACGCTGCGGAGGGCGCTATGTGAGGCCCCAGTGCTCGCTTTCCCTGACCCTCAACTGCCGTTCATCCTGGACACCGACGCCAGCGACGTGGCCATCGGCGCCGTCCTCTCTCAAGTAGGCGAGCAGGTTGAGCAGGTGGTCGCATACTTCAGCCGCTCACTGGAACGAGCGGAGAAGAATTACTGCGTGACCCGCAGAGAACTGTTGGCTGTGGTGGTGGCAGTGCGCCATTTCCGAACCTATGGCGCTCGCCATACCGCTCGCCAGCTTTTTACGCTAGCGAGAGAATCAACGCTCGCCAGCAGCATGCCGGCGGGAGAGTCAACGCTCGCCAGCAGCACCCCGAGGTCGTCTCACCGCCTTCCGCTGCCAGCTAGAGTGATCGAGAGACCAGAGACAACGCACTGCAGCCCAACGCCACAACACAGCACTGCAGAGCGGCAGCCGGGGCCACGGACGCACTGGCGAGCTCCCGATAGACAATCTGACATTTTCCAGTTGCTGGTTCCTGCTGGATTATGAGCCTGTGTACTGGAGCAGGTACATGGGGCAGTGGGGGCGGCTCATTTCGGCATTGCAAAGACTCTTCGTTGGCTGAGGAGACACTTCTATTGGCCGGGATGCAGGCTGGACGTTGAACTGCATGTTCACTGCTGTGACGCCTGCACAGCAAAGAAGGGCCCCACGCGACGCTCGCACACTCCGCTGCAGCAATACGCAGTCGGGGCTCCCATGGAGCTGGTAGCCGTTGATGTCATGGGCCCACTGCCGGTCACAGAGCGGGAAAATCGCTACGTGCTCGTAGCCATGGACTATTTCACTAAGTGGACGGAGGCGTATGCAGTGCCAGATCAGAGCGCCCAGACGACAGCGGACAGACTGGTCACTGAGATGTTCTGCCGTTCAGGGCACCGGAAGAGCTCCACAGCGACCAATGGTGGAATTTCGAGGCGGAGGTATTCGCTGAGGTTTGCCAGCGCATGGGCATCCGGTAAACGAGAACGACACCTCTGCATCCACAAAGCGACGGGCTAGTGGAATGGTTTAATCGGACATTGGCAGTACAACTGGCCATATTGGCCGACCGCCGACAAAAGGACTGGGACTTACACTTGCCCCTGGTGCTCTGGGCATATCACACAGCGGTGCAAGAGTCAACGAAATGCACACCGGCAGCTCTGATGTTTGGGCGAGAGCTACGCACGCCGGTGGACTTGGTATTCGGTTCGCCTCCGGAAGCGGAGATTGGAGGTAAGCAAGGGATGGAATACTACAAGCAGCTACGCGAGAGACTGAAAGGAGTACATGAGTTGGCCCGGCAGGCTATGAGTGAAGCTGGAATACGTCAAAAGCGAGCGTATGATATGCGCTGTCGTGGCTAGGAGTTCCAGACCGGCGATAAAGTTTGGGTGTACTGCCCGGAGAGAAAGAAAGGCATTTCCCTGAAACTCACTAGCCAGTGGGTCGGGCCGTGTGATGTCTTAGAGAAGCTGTCTGACGTGGTCTATGAGTCTGACTCATGTCAGTGTCGGAGAGTTGTGGCTCTTCACCATGATCGACTAGCCCCGTACCGACCCCTGGCCTCAGCTGAGGGCCGTGGGGACTCGGACACTGACTCTGTGGAACTTGGTGACAATGGAGCTGTAGCTATAACACCATGCAGCCTTCACCGGAAGTCACCGCCGTGACAGCGGGGCGCCCCCAACGCCAGCGTCGCCTCCCAGCCAGGCTCAAGGACTGCGTAGGGTAAGACTTGAGACAAAGGGACATGGACTAAGTCTCGGGGGGCTGTGTAGTGAACTGAGCCTAGCTGGTTATGAATGTGAGCTCCCATGGTGCTGTGTAGTGTATGTGTGTGTGTAATGTTGATGTTGGTTTTAGTGAGAGTAATTGCGTTTACCTTGTCATGTATGTGTTAGCTTGTATAGTCTTTCTTTATGTTGTACCTCATGTGTTTACCCCGTGTATTGTATGTGACTACCCTGTTTGTGTATCGTGCTTGTTTGATTGACCTCCCTTGTGTTACCTGTGTAATTGTGTTTGTGTGATTAAGTGTGTTGGTTCAATAAAAAAACATTCTGAGACAACTTTGCAGTTTGTTACAGTATTATTAAAGAGAAAATGATACCTGTCCTGCTTTTTTAGCATATTCATTTGTAAATCCTGTGTTTAAACAAGAATAAGATGACCCTTTTTTACAGCTTAGGCTATTTGAAGCATTCAAGGCATCCTTTAGTTAAAATGTAGCAGACTTAATTCTCTTTAGTCCAACAAATGTTTTGGATGTACAGTGCAACCGGAAAGTATTCAGACCCTTTCAAGTTTTCCACATTTTCTTATATTTCAGACTCATCTTGAAATGGATTCAATTCGGGGTTTTTTCTCATCAATCTACACACAGTACTCCAACACTCCACAAAAAATCAGGTGTTTGGAGTGTTTTGTAAATTTATAAAAAAAATAAACGTCTGAAATTTCCATTTACATAAGTATTTAGACCCTTTGTTATGACACTTGCAATTGAACTCTGGTGCATCCTACTTCTACTGTATCAAATGGTCCTTATGATGCTTCTACTTGATTAAAGTCCACCTGTGCCTAAATTAATTCATTGGCCATTATTATGGCAGGCAGACATCTCTTTATAGGCCTCACAGTTGATGGTGTATGTCAGAGTGAAAACCAAGCCACAAGGTCGAGACAATTGTCCGTATACCTGCGAGACAGGGTTGTGTAAAGACCCCAAAACCAAAAAATGACTAAAATAGCCTGTCCGTATGAGAATTTTACAAGTAATATTTATTAATAATGAAAATGTGTTAAATCATTTGCAAGAGATAAAAAGATCAAGTGGATCCCAGTTTCATTAAGGGCATCTAAGCAATCCTTAAAAACTGTAAAATAGCAGGCAGATCCAGTAAATGCCTATAGGCTAGAGTGAGGGATTTGGATTACATTTTGGCTACTATAGGAAGCCAATGGAGAGTAATTACAGTTTTTTGTTTACACACATTTTCAAAACTCTATATCTATCTATCTATATTGCTCACACAAAATACAAAATGCCTCAAATCTCCAGGAAAATGACACATAACATTAAAAATGTCATAAACACATCTTTAAAAGCAAACATTTGCCTCACATTATAAACACTTTTGTCATAATATGACAAAAATTGGCATTTTGGATACATCATGTACACACTGTTGCTGAAAACCTAAAGCTCTTCTGTCTTTCATGGGCTTTTTATATGTATTTCCATACAAGAGTGAAAGGTACGGTATCTACAGAGAGAAGTTGAAATATATAGTAAAAATGCAAGCACAGATGTCATCTTAATTATGTCTCTTACAATAACAAAAATGTTCACTTAAAAATGCACCCCCCTATCCATCTTCTCATTACTTAATCCCTGCAACCATGTGAAACCACCAATTGGCCTGAACAGTCCAGCCCAGCTGCTCGCAGATGGTGATCTGCTGCAGGAAGTGACCTCGAGCCTCTTCCTCTCCACACTCCTCTTGCAGCGCGGTGCGGAGGTAACGCATGTCCTGCGCCGCACTGAGCTCGGGGATCCCCGTCAACAGCATCAGGGAGAAGAGCGTCACAAGCAGCCTGGACTGAGAGCGCAGGGACAGGTAGGCCTCGATACATATGTCCTGGAGAGGAGAGGTGGCAGGGGGAATCATTCATATTCATGTGGCTGTGTGTGTGTGTGTGTGTGTGTGTGTGTATGTGTGTGTGTGTGTGTGTGTGTGTTGTGGTGGTGTGTGTGTGTTCATGAGTGTGTGTATGCCTTAAATATGCCTTTAAAAAATTATACATGTAGTACATGTTTGGCACAAACAGACATTTGCACATGAAGACCAAATCCCAAAGTATTGTGGGAGAATGTCCTGAGAAAATGTTTATTTTTGGTCACACTATCAGTTATACACATCATTGTTTTGATTTAAATGCTTCCATGACCATTGTCCTTTTAAAATCACAAAATTTACCCATAAGACCTTTGGCGACACTCACCCGAAATCTCTGGAAGTAGAGGCTGGACCGACCCTTGACCCTGCCCATGACATAGAGGAAATCTGGGGTGAGGACAAAAGGGACCCGTTCCCTGTTCATCCCCAGGAAGCTCTTTGTGTTGCCCAGGATGTGGCCGAAATCGATATGGAAAAGATTGCCTAAGAAACATATATAGACAGTTGCAGACAGTTCTTATTACTGTAGGAACATTAGCCCTGAATATTTGTGTTTCATTTATCCATGAGTTAGTCCAATCAGACTGTCTACAGTTACCATCCTGACAATCATTTTCTGTTCAAATTGATTTCCGCTTGTGAATAAAAAATATTCTTTTAAACAAACCTCAGTGTCTTGCCCAAAGCATCTTAATAAAGAGTTACTGTTGAATGCATAAATATGAGCAATTTTGCTCAAATGCATCATGATGAAATCCTTCTAAATGTCACACAGTCGGAGCGCCCTATACGCACACTACGCAAGTTGACTGGGATCCCGCATATTAATCAAGGCCCCACGCCTCCACTATGCACCAAACCAGCATGAGTTATATTGCTGATGAGAAGATGAAACGGCAGGGCATACAGTATGAGAACAGAAATAACTCCATGAGAGTGAATTGCGGGAACCAACCAGTGGTTAAACTTGTGTTCCTCTTCAGGTTTGATGTGAACAAATAATAGCGATGTTAAGCTGATCTGCTGACTTGCATTTCCCAAGTCTATATTGCTAACATAGGCAATGAATCTGGGATAAGATTCAGACTAGCTCGTTCCACAGTCACACAGTTCAACAGTGTAGCTCAGCTGGTGGAGCGAATTCTAAAGCCCAGTCATGGGTTAGTTACCCAAGGAGCAGAAATGCTAATGAAAAAGAGATTTAAATCTACACAGTGCTGTATATCACTTTGTTAAAGGCACCCTTAACAAGATTTGCTCTCGGGGGTCCCCCTACAGTTGAGAAGCGCAATAATAAACACAAACGAAATATGCGTCTTTTGCAAAAAAGTATGAACATAACTCCGATATAATATAGAGGGAATGCACCGACAGCAGTCTGTAGAAAAAGATCTCCAAATTCCTGTAGCATTGCAGCTCTTTTCTGTTTCGATTTCGTATGGGGGGATGGGAGGAGGGGCAGTTTCCTACCCGAGGAAAGTGGCCAGGTCAGTAATCGCCTACAGAGGGTCGCTCAGACAATGGCAGAAGGGCCATTCGTCATGTTATGAACCTCAAAATATGTGCCATCAAAATTATTTTGGAAATGTTATGTTAAGGTCGAAAAACCGTTAAGGGTGCCTTTAAGTTATTTTACCGGTTTTATTGACTTCTGAGAAATAGGCTACACAATCTAGGCTTCTTGGCAAATACTTGTACCCTGGAAATCCAGAGTTCTCACGAGAGCACAATTTGAATTTGTTCAGCGAGTCACTCTGGCAATGAGTAATGTTGTTCATTACTTATGTCCCATGTATCGTGGGGTACCAAATCACATCAGTGTATCTGATATAGGCGGGGCAGAGGCGAGCTAAACAGATGACAACAGCGCTGCAACGAATCAGTCAGTAAACATTGGTCATAGTGTTATCCAATTGCGTGGAGTGAGATTTTCAAATACATGCTTGGTGCCGTCCCTCAAGTTGGGCCATTGCATTAGTCATGGCCAGACCCTTAATCTTTCGGATTTGGGTCTGGACTGCTAAAATACATGTATTTGACAAATACAAAATTATATTAAGGGATAATGATGCTGAGGTATCCCGATAAACAGAATTAATGGATTTCATCACTGAACAAAATATTGCCCCCTACCTTTATCAGTGATCATGATGTTATCATTGTGGCGATCTCCAATTCCTAGCACATATGTGGCCACACAATACCCTGCACATGAGTTGACAAACCTCTCCATCGCTTGGTAGTGCTGAAGACCAACCAGAGACAAGTAGACAGCATTAACATTTTACAGTACTCTTCAAATCTCTAAAATCAAATGATGGGGAATCAATGTATGTTTTTTGACCTGTGGATGTGCCCATAAAAAATGAATTGGTGAAAAAGTAATACATTCTGATTCTGATTCCAAAATGAGAATAGAATAGCAAGAGAAAAAGGCGAACAAATGAAACCTAAATCTCACTATTCCTTGAAGTGGACACTTGTCCTTCAGCCATTCAAACAGAGCATCATTTTTGAATGCTCCTTTTGTGCCTCCTTGGCTCCTTTGGACCGCCGCAATCGTGACAGCATCTCTGACTATCTCTATCATCCCTAAGGCACAAGCAAAAAAAAGATATAAGTTATCAAATGCAAACATCAGTCTCTCCGTTGTGTTTATGTGGTGTAAGAGGCTTGTAAGAGGCACTGGTACAGCTATACATAAAAGGATAGAGAGACATGAAACTTGCTTGGCAGCCTCGAGAAACCTTGAAAATACATTCACAAACAGTAAACAGTAATGCAGTGTTTGGGAACGATGGATTCAGAGTCATGCATGCCGCTGGAGTATGCATTGAATTTCCATTGTGTCTACACTTGCAGAAAGAAGCCTTCACATTGAAATACTAGCTTATTCAATATCAAGTGCCATACCTATGTTGTGCCCAGTGGATATGCAGCCATAAGGCACCAGGTTGAGGTTTAAGGATCTTTCCTGCCATATTGAATCCATTACTTTCAATGTCTGAAAAAATCAGAAATCAGATATGTCCTCATGTATTTGGTTATCATTTTTCACTGTGATTACCCATGACCCATTACCCATAAAAATGTATCCCTATGGCACGCACACACACACACACGTGTTGTCATAATGTTTATAATGTTTGCATTACAATTTTTGCAGATTGCTTACCCACTAAATATTAATGCTTAGAACAACGCTTACCACACACATACCTAAAAACACTTACACAGAAACTGAACACCAATTAGTCTGAGCTGTAGAACTACAAATCAGGTAAGCCATTGTGCACCTGGTCAATTGTGTACAATTTCATAGTTTTGTACTTGCCCCCTACTCCACACTTCTAAAACCTACTGTATTATTTTCAGTGTAACTTGCCTGCAATGGAAGAGCCGTATAAGTGCATTATTTGACTTGTAGTAGTAAACATTATCTCATATTTTTGTCCTCTTCATCTCACTCATTTTATTTAAAACTGTATTTCTTTTTATCTTGATAAAATCAAGACACAAATATTTCGGCATGCTGATTCCAAAATGAGAGAACAAAAATGTGAGAGAACTTTAATAATCCTTCACTTTGGTTACTCTTTGGGACATACCTATTACCATAACAGAGCCTGCCTTTCATTTAGAGCTGATAATTGGAAAAGGTTTAAAGCACAAGACCAAATTAACTGTTGTTTAATAGAATGTGGGTGTGATGGAGCAGCAGTAATGTCATCGCCTGATAATCAGTTTGAATCCTGAACCCGCCGTTGTCAGTCTGTGTTTGCTTTGGATAAAAGTCCTAATACCAGTTAACTTTTAACCCTAGGATGCATTTTATCCTTGTGTTCCTCACCTGAATAACAAGCATATCCTGTCGGAGATCATCACCTTCTTTGAATATTATTCCCACAGGAGGACCAGTAG
Source organism: Alosa alosa (assembly GCF_017589495.1). Classification (NCBI taxonomy): domain Eukaryota; kingdom Metazoa; phylum Chordata; class Actinopteri; order Clupeiformes; family Clupeidae; genus Alosa; species Alosa alosa. Next base: position 28,565,917 of record NC_063192.1, on the reverse strand, counting down.
TGGCTTGTGAATCAACACCTGAGAATTCAAGCCATAAGGGCTTCTTCTTGGAAGCCATTATTTTGCACCTGTTCAACTAATGAATGGCAAATGGTGAGGTTATTTTAAGAGATCAATTGATTGAAAAAAAGGCCTACATTTTGGTCAAAGACTTATCCAGCTTAGACTGGTTTCAGCAAAGGATATACTTTTACATACATATTCACAAACAGATACTAAATGAAAAGACACTTATAGGCTACTGTATGTTATATACACGTGTGAAGGATAAAGCACATGATACAATGCAGTGCAATTATGCAGTGCTTGTGTAAAACTTCAATGTTGTTAAGGAGTGAAACAATTTGGACCTGAATTTGTCCAGCTCTGATACGTGGATCAAAGGGCACCTGGAAGTCAGGTGGGAAGTGGCAGCTCTGCAGCAAGTCCTGAAGCTTCTGCGCAGCTTCAGGGATGAAATGACAACATGAATGAAATGACAACATGAATGGAAATCTGTGTATCTGTAATTCCTATTTTCACACTATTAAAAATTAAGGAGTTTTCAAAATGCAATAAAACAACATATATTAAAGGTGATATGGAGTTTATTTTGTTTTAAACAATTAAACCCACCCAATATCAACAGAATGTGAAGAAACATTTTGACATAATGTCAAAAAACGCCAAGATGCTCTGTGTGACATGCACAAAAGTTAGCATGCAAACCAGGTAGCGCCCTAGCTCTCCTGTAATATCACTTTGGACCATGTGAGGACCATGTGATGACCATGTCACTTTCGACCATGTGATTAAAAACAATACGTGTGGCTGCATTCAAGAGAACTGGAAGCCTACTGAACTCCAGATAACACCTTTAAATACAGTCATAGGCTACTGAATTACAGTCATTACAATTATAACTAATAGAGGAACAGAATGCACCACCGTTATGGTAAGCCATTTTAGGAAGGACAAGTGAAAGCAAGAGGAGTTGGTTGTAAATGGGTCAATTATACCACATGTGTACTGTCATTTATGGTGCATGTACTGTACCTACAGAGTACAATTTGTAATCCCTTCAGAAATTCATCCATTCATTTTGTGTTTTTTCACTCTGTGGTACAACACCAAAAAACTCATTTCCAGTACACTGCAAAAACTGCTTATCTAACCAAGTGTTCATCTTATATTAAAGGGAAACTTGGCAGGATTTCCCCCTCTGCCGGATAAATTGTGCATTATGCTATTTCAAACTGTGGGAAAAGGTAACAAACGATAAAGCACATGGATTTGTTTACAAGCTAGCGAACGGTTAGCATAAGTTTGGTAGAACTATGTGGATGTTACAAGGTAAGAAACACGATTTAAAACGAGTTTCTTGTTTCTCACTTCTCTTTCCGGGACGGTAGTCTCAATGTTGCAAGGTTGGTTTTCCACCTGTGGACGCTAGGCGCAGCGGGGAAAGTCACCATTTTCACCGGAACAGGTCATTTAACCATCCAAATGATTTCTAAACGGGTTTATTACGTTGAAATAGTTGCCAAGTTCTCCTTTAAAGGTCTATTTCCAGAAACCAACCATTTCAAACATTTGTTTGAGAGCATAACCACGTTAATTAGTGCAGTTTTGAGCAAGACAGTTGTTTGCACACTAAATTGTCTTACAATGCTAGTGCAAAGGGCACAGCCAGACGTCAAAAACAATAGAGCGATTTTTTTTACCACTCATTCAAAATAGAACGACATTTCTGTGGTAGTGTGGTGAGGTTGTCTATAGACAAATGTAATTCAGGTTTATAGGCCAAGTATATACATACAAGGAATTTGGTCTCTGCATTTATCCCATCTGTGAATTAGTGAAACACACACAGTGAGGTGAAGCACACACTAACCCGGAGCAGTGAGCAGCCTTGCTACAGTGGTGCTCGAGGAGCAGTGAGGAGTTAGATGCCTTGCTCAAGGGCACTTAAGCCGTGGATGTGGGCATGGAAGAGCAGTGCTCAACCACTTCCCCCACCCACATTTTTCCTACTGGTCGGGGATTGAACAGGCAAACCTTAATCTTAGTCACTTTTAAATGTGATGCTAGAGAGCGAGATGCTAATGGTCTAATCGGATTCAATGATCTATGCTAGGCTGGAGCTAAAAGTGGTATCGCCAGACTCAGAGAACAGCTAGGTGAACCGGAGAAAGGTAAAAATCAATTGTTTTTTTCCAGTTTATGAGTGACGACAGGTCTTGTTGACAAACAATATAGCTAAAAATAAAGACAGTTTCTTCAGAGATGATCTTTACCTGTTGGAGGGAGATCACTTTTGTCTGGATATAACCTCTTTACTGCACTTGCAACATTGTGCAAGTTGTCCACCACCAGAACTTGTTGTTGGAAACTCGACAGCATGGATTGACCACAACCCATTAAGTAAGCCTCCAGAATCACTGCCATGCGTTCACGAAAGAATGGACATCCTGCCACCTCACTCCGCAAAAACCAGAAAAAAAAGTGACCAATTCTCTTGCTCTGAGGAGAGGAAAATCCATAGAATGAGAGTGGTCTGTGTCTGTATCTCATAGGTCATGCTGATCCTCTTCTATGGACGTTCTTATTTCAGTTTCTAACACTTTATAACAAATACAGGAAGCCTTAGTTATGTATTAGCACATGGTGAATTCATCATTTACAAGACTTCCACATTAATGCATATCAAGATTTCAGTTGTTATTATGCAGTATCATGCACCTCAATCCTTGAATCCCACTTCAATTAATATGCTTACTCTGAGTGCTCTTCGGAGGAGGAATCTAGCCAGACAGCTATCATGATAGGGCTCAACCTTGAGGGTCTATAAAAGCAAAAATCATGTCAAAGTCCTGCAACAAAACACAACAGCATGCAGAATACGTTCAAAAGAACAAAAAGGACTTGTTTTCTTGTATGGCCCACTATTTCCTCCTCACATACAAAGCACTTACAGTAATAACTTTGCCCCTCCATACCTCTCCGACCTCCTCAACCGCCACACTCCCACCCATCGCCTCAGGTCCGTCGATGCAAACACACTCAAGACCATCAGGACTAAGCTCCTGACCTAGGGCAACAGGGCCGTCTCAGCTGCTGCACCCTCCCTCTAGAACGCCTTCCCCAACCGCATCAAACACTGGGGAACAGACTTCCCCACTTTTCCCCTCCTTTTTATTGCCCACCTCTCTATACCAGCTTGGCCTCTGCTTTATCCATGCACGGTGCACCTATGTGTTTCTTTTGTCTGTCATCTAACCTTGTCTATGTACCTTGTGTGCTTGTTGTACCTACGGAAGAAAACCGTAAAGCATCTATGAGTGTCTAGAAAAGTGCTATAAAAAAAATTATGTATTATTATCAATATTATTATTATCTTTACATTTATAAGTCAATATCCATATGTTGTGAAGCATAAATGTCAGTGACAACTGCAATATTACAGATAGCATGTACTGTATTAATCACTAACCTGAACCAACTGGAGAAGGTACCTTAGTACTTCTTCATTGGACAGCAGCTCCAGCCGTTGGACAGCCAGGCCTCTGACCCTTTCATCAGCAAAGCCCACGCTGAGAAGCTCCAGAGCCACTGGCAGCTCCAGGTCATGCGGTTCCCAGTGACCCAGCAGCCAGTGGATGTCCTGCACAGCGTCGGGCTTTAGCCAGTCAATGCTCCGCAGGAACTGAGGCAGGTTGGAGGTGTAGCGGACACTTTCCTCCCTAAACCTCCTGAGACGATCTCTTTGGGTTTGCGTGGAGGGCGATGATGTTGGTGATCCACTTTCAGGGACATCCGACTTTGAAGGCGATGCTGGGTTTGATGCAAGAAGAGAGGGTGGTAAGCTGGAATTAGATGACGGTGACGAAACACTGGGAGGAGAAAGAGTATTGGGGACTCCTCTACTGTGCGGGATGACCACGGGAAAACTGTAACGGTCCAGGAGGAAGGTGATGGCCATGGACGTCGCCACGTCTGGGTTGGTCGCCGTGGAGAGCTTGTCAGCCTCGAAAGTAAACGCCTCCTCCTCTCGCTCAGGAAATGGCCACATGTGAAGAGTGTGAGGCCCCTGACTGAGCACAGACCTGTGGTCGATGAGCTGAAGATTCACAAAGTACAGCACATTTCCTTTACACCTCTGGAAGTCTGACTCCTTGACTCCGCTGGTAGATGATTTGGATTCCTTTGCTGTGGAGTTGTCGAAAGTGTTGATGGTAAACCCGAGCTTTGAGCCACGAGGGATGTTCTTTAGGAGGATGTCAAACTCAAGCCACGTGTTCCACATAACCTCATCTGTGAAAGGTTTAGCAGTGGAACCGATAGAGGACACTACCTTGTTGCCATAGATAATGGAAGCCTCAACGCAAATGAGTTGGGGCAGTTTGGCTGGGCGTTCAGGAATGTCAAACCCCAACAGTTTCACCCTAAACTTTCTCTCACAGTCCCACAGGGAGATCATGAGTATCTCATCCATCTCTTTCCCACCAAGAGCAAGGTCCTCATGAAAGCTGGAGAGGCTAGTGAGGTTGTCCACTAGGGGGAAGGCCTCACTTCTCACCTTATCCTCTGGAAGCAAAGCAACATCAGTGATTGTCAAATGAAGGTCTTTACACCTCTTCAGGCAGCTCCTAACCCAAAGGAAGTTGTACAGGGGGATACTTCCAACTAAGAACTCCTCCCTTCCACAGACCTTCAGCACTGGATCAGATGTGGACCAGTCAATAGAGGGGTCCATTTTAGACACAGTTTCCTGAAGTATCTTCAGAAGATGATCTGGAGAAATTTCAATGTCTATGTTCATGCAAAAGCCTTTGTTATCGAAATAGACGGCAATTGGAAGTTTGCGCTCATGCCACTCTTGGAGGTCTTTCTGAAGGGGTGTGGTTGTGGTCCATGGTTCAGTGGCATACGCTTTTGGGTCACGGCTTTTCAATTCCTCTCTGCGGGGGGCAGCAAACTTTCTGCGGGTAAAGCTCAGTTCACTCAGCCTGCTCCCTGCGGTAGAATTCAAGTCATATCCAATAAGCTTAGCTAAAGCATGATGGTAATTTTGCACATCTTCTGTGTCTGTTTTCTTTTCTGCGATAGAAATCCGTGCCATCCTCATGCCATGGGGATCCAGAAACCAGGGCACATTTAGCGTTTGCAGGACCTGGCAATCATCATATATCTCATACAGGTCGTCCATTTTGGTGAACAGGAGCTGATACCTCTCAGGGTCCAAGAGTCCAAGAGGGTCGGGAAGCTGAGACCTCTCCTGCGCTAGCATACAGAGACGCAAGCGCAGTTGGTGCACATTGCACTGAGCTGGGAGTTTAACCACGAAGGTCTCCTGTCCATCACCTGAGTGACGAGTCTCTCTGGGAAACTCACAGATGAACTGAAGGGTGTTTTCAAGAGATCTGAGGTTGTCGCTGCAGACATACTGTGAGTGCGACTCCAAAACACATTGAACCTCCATGAAGGCTGTTTTAAACAAAGATAAAGAGAGAGAGAATTGTAGATTAACGTTAACGGTACACATTCTTTCTAAAACTTTTTAGGGGCAGCCGTGGCCTACTGGTTAGCATTTCGGACTTGTAACCGGAGGGTTGCCGGTTCGAACCCCGACCAGTAGGCACCCAACCCCTCACTGCTCCCCGAGCGCCGCTGTTGTTGCAGGCAGCTCACTGCGCCGGGATTAGTGTGTGCTGAGTGTGTTTCACTAATTCATGGATTGGGATAAATGCAGAGACCAAATTTCCCTCACGGGATCAAAAGAGTATATATACTTATACTTAAAAGTGTAGTTAAAAGTAAGATAAGACATGGAATAGGTATCACGTGTGCCCTAGCCCCTCTGTGCTCACGGAGCAGGACTGCAGAATCAGCAGTAGGCCCTGGGCCACTTTAAATGACTGAACCCAGGACTGGAGCACACAAATAGCTTTTAGAGACTTTATTCGGAGCAAATGATTAACGTTTCAATGCACAGGCTCTTCCTCAAAGTCAAACAGAGTGTTTGACCGAGTGAAACTCAAAAAAGCTATATTTGTGTGCTTCGGTCACACACGCACTCAAAAGCACACCCACTCAGTTTCTTCTGTTAATTTATTGGAGATTAAACTTCTTACTGTAAGCTTACAAAATAATAGAAAAGAAATGTGTTATGAGCAATAGCTACCAGAAATGTATTGTAGTTTTCACAGGAAAAGTTTAACAGTGTAAGCATACTGTAGGCCTATGTTGTAAACTTACAACTTACAAGGAGTTTAGCTTCCTGATTGCTGGTGATGGCTTTCTTTCAGTTGCTGTGCCTGAACTGCCATTAAAGCAACACCATTTTCTTTCACCTTAAAATGACATCTTCAAACTCATTGTGTTGCCAACCTGAGGGTATACTTGGGTACCCCTTAGTGCTGAATGGGAACCCACTCCACCCTCTTAATCAAATGAGATGCTGTAGTAGATTATAGATTCTTCTTCTATAGACTCTATACAGTATATGCACAACTTCATTTTGGATTCGCTTGTACTAGCATTATCAACTTCCGGTTTATGTTAAAACATTAACATAGCAAATACGGCTTCTTTCTATAGTCATTGTCTTCAGGACCTCGTCTCATGGTAATGTGGGCCGACTTTGTGAAAATGTTGTGTGCCACTCCCTCCAGCAAACAGGAAAAGGGTTTAAAATGTTCTTAACCTTAATCAAGCAACTGTTACTGAACTGGTATGCCGTCTCACCCATTGTTCTCTATTCCTGATGAAGATCTGAAGTGATCGAAACGTTAGTTAATAGATTTACTTCTGGAGCAAACAACAGTGTGCAGACCAACCTTTCTCTTATATCTGATACAGTTGTCTAGCACCTGTGGATTACTTTTTTGGATGTGCGCACCACCCCTCTTTCTTATAAGTTGGCTAATCAAAATCGTTTGCCCCTATAGTGGCTGAAAATTGCACTGATATTTGGGGGCACTGTGGCACAACTGGCTACAGCGGCCACCGCCGTACTACATTCGGTGTCATCCGTACTACATACCAAGTGCCCACGACTCGAGGATCCGGGTTCGAGTCTGTCATTTCCCAAACCCCTCTCTCTCCCACTCACTTCCTGTCAGCCTCTGTGCTATCATGATAACGGCAAACAACCCCCAAACATGTACTTTAAAATTGCACTGATATTTAAGGACGACACAGCAACCTGCCATATACCAGCAATCCAGTGCCTCGGATCCCTCTGATTCAGTAACAATGGATCATGTTGACATAATGAATAATGAATCGATGCAATATTTCTGACAAAAAGGAAATTATAGCAGAAAGTAAAACGAGTACCTCAATTGAAACAACTCAGTCCTTTTTGATGCCAGACAAATAATACTTAATTCCTTGTGCTCTGTCTGTTTTCAAAGGAAAATAAATGACTGTATTACTTACCTAGACCTTATCTCACTGCTCGCTAAGAGGTTTTATGTTTGCCTTTCCAACCGTTCTCTTAAAGTCAGGTGAATGTTTAAGCATTTGAACTTCCCCATTTGTTCTTTGCTTCGATAAGAGCTGAACAACAAAGAGCTATTCATCTTTGATCCTTCCTCTTTCTTTGGTGACATAGAGATTCAAAAGATTCAAAGGATTCAAATGCCCCAAACAATCAAACATATGGATAACTTGTTGATGTCCTGTGTATCTGTACTGTCACCTATGGTAAGAAGATCCGCTGAATGAATGTAACTGATTATGCAAACAAATGTCAAATATATTTGTTTTACATGTAGTTGCCATAAACAATTGGACATAGGAATTTCTTCACATTTTTAAATATTTACCATAGAAAGCCTCAATAACCACACTTTACTTACAGTCAATATCCATAAAGGGTGAAGTAGGCCTATCACAATGTATTAGAAAACTTGTACAACATTGAGGTTTATGAGAGCATATGAATAAGTACATCCATTCAATCACTTTGAGGCACTTATTGTATTACCCTTTATAAATAGATAATATCCTGGGTATGAGTAAAGTGCTCCCAAAACATGTTACTTTGAATATGCACTGCTGTTCAAAAGTTTGGGGTCACGTAGAAATTTCCGCCATACTGTATGGAGTTATAATCGCGAAAAAAAACTTATCTTACTCTTTTGGAAAAAGAAAGATGTGCCCTCCTTCAAACACTGGCTGACAGAACTGACATGGAGAGAATTAGAGTCATTCTGAAGGACAAGCTTAGGGACTTTGAGAAAGTTTGGCTTCCTTTGGGATCTGATCTTGACAGAGAAGGCCATTAAGACACGAGTAAGCATACACTCCTGGGGTGGGAGGGGTGGGTAACCAAAGAAATGGGTCCTGAGTGGGGTTAAGGGTAGGTGGTGGTAAGCTATGTCTTGTTTTTTTTTTATTTATTTCCTTTTTATATCATTTGTATAATGTCTGTCACTGGTTCTGTTACTATTTGTATGTCTGTCACTGTTTGTTGTTAAGATCATTCTTAAAAGAAACATGTAAATACCAAGCAAACTTCATTGTTGAATGAAATTGTTTCACAATAAACATTTGAAACACTTAGAAATGTAAATTCCACTGTGCTTATATAATTGCAAAAGGGTTCTCCAATGTTTTCTCAGTTAGCCAGTTAGCCTTTTAAAATGGTATCAGATTAGTAAACTTTTTTTTACTATTTACACATTATAAAGCATGGTAACCACTATAATGACCCTAGCAACAACCTAGCAACCACTTTTATAGCATAGCAACCACTATCATTATCCTAGCAACAGCCTAGCAACCACCTTAAATATCCTAGCAACAACCTAGCAACCACTTTTATAGCATAGCAACCACTAAAATTACCCTAGCAACAGCCTAGCAACCACCTTAAGTACCCTAGCAACAACCTAGCAACCACTTTTATAGCATAGCAACCACTATCATTATCCTAGCAACAGCCTAGCAACCACCTTAAATACCCTAGCAACAACCATAGCAACCACTATAATTACATTGGCAACAGCCTAGCAACCACCTTAAGTACCCTAGCAACAACCTAGCAACCACTTTTATAGCATAGCAACCACTATAATTACCCTAGCAACAGCCTAGCAACCACTTTATAGCATAGCAACCACTATAATTACCCTAGCAACCAACCCAGCAACAACTTTGCATGCACTGTATTTCCTTCAGGAAATGCTTTTCTAGTTTTATAATCGCATTCTATAGCTGCTGAAGGTGTTCTTGTCTGTTTTTATGGTGGTCCTATGCAATGTAATTTCATTGTACACTGCACTTCCTGAAGTGTTTTTTGGAATGACAATAAAAATAATCGTAATATTTATATCGTAATATATATATACAGTCCTTCTTTACGCTTCTCTCATCCTCCCAAAGGAACTCCTGGGGGTCCTTGGTTACCTATCTGACCAAGGCCATCTGTCTTGGATTACTCAGTTTGGCTGAGCGGCCAGATCTAGGAAGACTGTTGGTTGTTCCAAACTTTTCCATTTGAGAATGATGGAGGCTACCGTGCTCTTGGGCACTTACAATGCTGCAGAAATGTTCTTGTATCCTTCCCCAGATCTGTGTCTTCACACAACCCTGTCTCGCAAGTCTACGGACAATTATCTCGACCCTTGTGGCTTGGTTTTAACTCTACACCATACATACACATACACCATCAACTGTGAGACCAAGGGATGTGTGCCTCTCCTAATAAATTCCAGTGAATTAATTTAAGCACAGGTGGACTCCAATCATGTAGAAGCATCTCAAGGACCATTGATAGAAGTAGAAGGCACCAGAGCTCAATTGCAAGCATCATAACAAAGGGTCTGAATACTTATGTAAATGGAATATTTCAGTCTTTTATTTTTTGTAAATTTACGAAACACTCCAAACACCTGTTTTTTTGTGGAGTGTTGGAGTATTGTGTGTAGATTGATGATATAGCAAATGTGTACATTTCAGAATTACGCAGATAAAATCTTGTGCAATAAAAATGTATTTTTTCCATATGAAGGTAAATGACATTTTATGAAATTATGAAAAAATATGCTGAATTTATAGCCATTTAACTGTTACTGCCTTTTTAGTAACTGATGATTTTCTACTTGTGGTTTAGTAGTATTTAGGATTTGCATGTGAAATATTTGTTTGCTCATAATAAAATGACACTCTTCTTCCTTTTCTTTCGTTCCTGCTCAATCTATGCTAAGCCTCACTCTTCTTAATTAGCGTGGAATGAATATTTGCACAAATTGGGCTGCAATGCTTGGCAACTCAGATGCTTACCATGCACATCTGTTACAAGCTTAAGTTACTGTAAAGACGTGCTGTTTTTTAACACATGCACAGATACCCCCCTCCCCTGTTTTACACACAGCTAGGACTTACCTGTATTGAGATCAAATGTGGTGACCTTTCTATTGTTTCTGGAGAAAATTTTCAAAATGAAATGGCAGATTTCATTTTGAAAATGAAATCAGGGTTACGGTGCAAACAGTGAGTCAAGTAATTAACATTTATTTATCCATCTAAAAAGAAAAAATAACATTTGTTGCAAGTGATTTTACTGAGGTATTTATTAAGCTTTTTACAGATACTATTATCAATGGCTTTTCAAAATGACCTTTGTCAACATTGAAAATATATACATACAATGCTGGCAGCTGATACTATGCAGAGCAAACACATACGTACACATATACAGTACACACACATATGCATGTATGCATACACACACGCATAGAGAGAGAGAGAGACAGATAGATAGATAGAGAGAGAGAGAGAAAAAGAAAGAAAGAGATTCGATTTATTTTCATAACAATGTTCACATAGAACAATACACTACCATTTTTTAAAACTGCTACACACATTTGCATGGCTTGTTTATTTTATCAGAACTACACACAAATCCAACTATTGCTCACACAAAATGCAAAATGCCTCATATCTCCTGCAAAATGAAATACAGCATTCAAAATATTTTAAACACATCTCAAAAGCAAGCATTTTGTAAAATCATGTTGCACATTGTAAACACTTTTCTCATAATATGACATTTTTGGATACATCATGTAGGCCTATACACTGCTCAAAACCTAAAGCTCTTCTGTCTTGGGCTTCTATGTATATTTCCACAGTGAAAGTCATCTGCAAAGAGAAGTTGAAATATACACAGTAAACGTAAGCAATATTGAAAACAAAAATATTATTTTTCCAAATAATGTCCTGTTGTGAATACAGTATGTTACAGCACACATGTAAAAAGCAAAGCAAAATACAACAACCTTTACATGTAGCTGGACAGAAACTGAACACACTGATTTCTCCAAAGACAGAAATGACTGCATAATTGTGTGTGTGTGTGTGTCGGGGGTAAAGTAATGAGTGCACATGTGAGGAGTGAATGTAACACATGCACAGATCCACACACACACACTGTCTGTGTGCCACTGTGTGGCATGATGTGTGTTGTGAAATAAAGTCAAATACTGATAATTGGTTTTGCAGATATGGTATGGGTTATGGTTTTTGAGTGACAGGTTCCAGACATTGTGTGGCTTTTAAACATTTTGTGTAGATAGACAGATAGATAGATAGATAGATAGATAGATAGATAGATAAATACTTTATTCATCCCAAGGGAAATTTTTGAAAATATGTATAGCATTTGGTTATTCTTACAAAGACTCATTTTAAGCTGGTATAATGAGTCAGTTTAAACAAGCAAGAAGAGGTGATCTGAACTATCTATCCCAAAACAGCCTGAAGGTTGGAGACCTGATGCGCAGCATGGCCCAGTTCCATTCATACATACCTCACATACTTGCAGTATAGTGACATGAAAACAACTTGACTGGACACCTTCCCTAAAATCAACTCATTCAGTCTCTCTCCTTAGATTTATGGAGACTGAGTCCATGGCCCATCCAACTGATTAAGGTTTAGGTTGAACCCTCTGCATCAGTGGAGTTTTGCAACATGCAAGCCCAAACTTGTCTGTGCAGCAGATCATCCTCGAACATGCCTGGTAAACCTCTGGGTTTCGCATGCCATAGACTAGAGGGTTGATGCAAGGCGGCACAAGAAGGAGCACCACGAGTGCAATGTGGAGACTGCCAGCCGTTGGTGAAGGAGACCGGACGGGACACGCGTCGGATACCATGGACACAGCGCCCTCCAGCTCCCAGATGGCGTCCGAGATGATCTTGGCGAAGACGGGTAGCAGCTGGAGCAGCAACATTGCGCAGTAGAAGAGCACGGTGTTGCGCGCCCGTCTGTTCACCTGTTGGAACGGTTGCACCGCGTTGCGCGCGTCCTGGTACATACGCAGGTAGGAGAATGCGTAGCTCAGCAGACAAGCTATAGTCACGGTGAAACCCGACAGCTTCCGAAAAACAGCCGGTGCCCGAGGGTTGCCCAAGGAGGTTTCCAGCGTGTCCGGCTCACACAAGAGTCCGAAAGTGCTGTGCCGCGCGGACGGGGTATCCTGGTCTTGCCCGAGATGCAGAAGGATGATAGTGACAGACGCCACACATAGAGACAGCAGCCAGTTGGTCCCCACAATGACACACGTGCGCCGAAAGGTGAGGATTCTCACGTAGTGGATGGCCTGACACACATATAAATAGCGTTCCATGGCCATGCAAGTGATGGTAAGTGAGCAGAAAATGCAGACTGTGCTCAGGAAATACTGGATAAAACACCAGTTTCCTAAAGGCAACGTGGTCCTCTGAAACAGACAGTAGGTTACTGTAGGACCATGTGTGATGGTGAGAAGAACGTCACACAAAATGAGATTCTTTGACAAAACAAAACGAGGGGTCCAGGAGAGATCTTCCGACTGCTTAAGTCCAAAAAGTGTCCATCCATTGACAGTTACAGCGACTATGACAAGAAGCACTGTAGTCCACATAAGTGCTTGTACTTTTATTTCCGACGGCAGCATCACACCGAAGATGCACTCTCCGACCTCCTCCGTTGTTATTTCCGTGGTGTTTTTAAATCCGCGCGTTGGCATGACACTTTCTGATTAGGTCCTGCTACTGGACTGACAAACGCACTGCCATATTACGTTCATGAAAGTTGAGATAAAAGTTTAGAGAGACTGACCACTAATAATTTAAACGACAAGTATTAGCCTAAATAAATAGCACAACCTAAGTAATGGCTACTGCACCTTGGTCAGGTGCAGTTACGCCAATGACGGGAGTTTGCAACACTCACCAACACCGAGTGACTCAAGTATGTTCCTCGGCAGTGATAAAACTAATGCCCACCTCCATTTTCTGAAGGTAGGGGCTTATCCACATGTCGACATCAACGGAGTTTAATTCTGGATTGGAGAGGGATGAACCATAGGCTATAATTACATCCAGAGGCAAGCTTTTTAAAAGTGTGGGGGTTGTGGGATAGGAAAATGAAACAATCTGGCCAAATTATAAATAACTCCCTACAGGGACGTTGTAAGTATTTTCTGAGAGGGGTGCGGACTATATTGGTGTCCGGGAGATTCTGATTGCTAAAAACACCATTTTAATGCAGTTTGAGAGGGACAGAAGAAGCAGCGCCTATGTGTGGCTCGTGTGACATGTAGTCCTACATGATCTACCTGCTATCACTTCACTATTTGACACTACCCTACATGGAGACATATCTCATGTTATAAATCAAGGAATCATTTCGGAAATTATGTTTTGTGCATATGGGTTAGCCTAACAGACACCAGCCTAATTTCGAGCTATCACTAAAACCTATTAAATAAATGTAAAGGACACAGAATAGTGACAGAACTGTAAGCTCAAATTCAAAAACGTTTGAAGTCTACCCAAACATATGCAAAGGGAATATAAATAAATTGTGTTGCATATAGCCAGATTAATTAATGTCAATTTAAAGATTATGATTAGCAGTTTCTATGGATTTTCCATTAATAGTTACAGGAAGCCACGTTGTTTAAACTATTGTTGCTTCTAGCCCACGTTACCTCCAGTTTCACTTGTTGCAGGGACGCACACATTGAGCGCTCATAAGCATTTGAGTTCTACATGCTGGAAATATTAGTTCTCAGATGTACAACTCAATGTGTCTTGACGCCGCCGTTTGTAAGATCAAATAAGATGTTCTAAATGGAACGCGATCGTATTTAAGACATTAAGATCTCCAGTAGATGTAGCACTACGACACACATTGACAGTGAAATGCCGCCGACGTTTGTACGATCAGGTCAAATAAGTCGTTCTAAATGGAACACGATGTAATTAAGTTGTTCAGATATTTTCCAAGCATCTTGGAGACGTATGTGTGCTGACTGGGCTATGTCTATATAGTTGATGACACCAAATTAATAAGTATTTCTGATTGGGGAAACTTAGCCTAGTTTATTTTTTTCAGTCCGCGGTTCTATACAATTCAATCTTGCTGCAAATGATCAAATGTGAAGCACCGGACATAACTTTATTTCGCGGCTACGTGGACCAGTCGGTTAATTGTTGAGGAGGCCCATAGTTTGAGAAAAGCTGCAGATCATAGACAGAGAAAGCACAATGCTCTGAGAACAGTATAAGGTCTTTCTGCAGAAACATCAAGTGCCTTGGTGCGCGCACCCCCGCTTTCACGGTGACTCCCTGTATTTCTACATTGTGGCAAAAACTGTCAGTCAGACAGTTAATTTTGGTTGACTAAATTAGCATAATGCGATAACAATTATAATTTCAATTCTACCTGAAATCTGCTCACTGCAGACGTTATAATGCAGACCCAAGTAGCAGCACAGCCTTGAAACACGCACACTTTGAATTTGATCAGAGCGGCTTTGGTTCTTCACTGGCTAACTTGATGTGATTGGCTGGATGACCGTTCAATAAAATCAACATACCTATTTGTGTCCCTGTGTGTGCGTTATGGTAGATACGGTTCCAACTCTTTAGGGGCGCGTTTATTTCCATATTTTACTTTCATTTTAATCTGACAAAAAGTGTGGGGGATAGAATCGTGTTCCAGCAAAAGTGTGTACGTTATAACACCCACATCCCCCACGCTTGCTACGCGCCTGATTACATCCCATCAATACATGGGCGTAGATTTGCGTGGGGACTTACATGTAAGGACGTGTCCTCAATGTCAAACGAAGACTGAAATGTCCCCACCAATAATCAGTCTGAAACGGAAAAAAGCGCCTCATGCGGTATAGCCTACATAAAGGGTTAAATTATTTCCCACTTCCTTCACTGGCGCCTATAGTCTCCACGATCGGTGATCCCCACATTTCTCTCTCACATTGCTTCTCATAACACTTGAAAACTGGCCAAAAATCTAGCTTGACGTTTTTTCCCCTTTTGAGCACGTGTAATCCCAGGACATATGCCTAAAGCACTAACCTCTTCCTGAGGGTAGCCTAGTCTACTTCACGAAGCTGAAGTTGGCCGCACATTCAGAATGCGGCGTAGTCAAGTTTCCATTCCACCTTAAATATTGCAAATTTCTACCGACAGGGGGCAGTGCTGACTGCAAATACGCGATGACACTGGCATTTGCCTAGTAGCAGACGAACATGTAGGCTACTCCTCACAGACGAATAAAAGCCTTTTTTTCTGGTGACTCCATTGTCGATCAATCTTTAAATGATACAACATGCTTTCTGTCAAATAAATCGGGGGGCAGATTTTGAAGCTTTTCTGTTTCTTCTTTACATGAGCTATATTTCATATTTTACAATTTATGCACTAGATTTGATACCCATTGCTCACACATGATTTGCCGTGAGATATTACACCACATCCCGATACTACAGTCTCTGAGCTTTTATTTGACACCATGTATGGCCAATTTCGTCGTGAAAATTCACCCTTTTATTACAATTGAAATTCCATGAGCTGTTTTTCATATTCCACAATGTCAAAGTCAAAATCAAAGTCTGCTTTATTGTCAATTTCTTCACATGTCAAGACATTCAAAGAGATCGAAATTGCGTTTCCTACCATCCCACGGTGGAGACAAGACATATTTTACCAATTAGGTCCACAGACAAACATAACATTCAAGTAAACAATATAAAAAGTAAAAATAAGAAGGCACATACAATGAAGAAATAAGAGCAGCAAAATTTGGTAGAAATTGTGCAATTGTGCATACAGTAGACAGTCAATATAATAGTGCAAAAGTCAGGCCAATAAATGGCTGAGGTAGTTTTGTTTGACCTAAGTATGCAAGTGACATAGTGGTGCAAGTTATGTAAGAGCAGCAGAAGTGTGTTCAGAAGTGTTCAGGACAACAGGACAACAACAACAAGTTGCAAGTGTGCAAGTGTACAAGTGGAGTAGTGCAAGTGGAGTAGTGCAAGGCAGCCATTTTGGGTCTAAAAGTCCAGGATGTTATGTAGCTGAGGGTGGAGGGGGGAGAGGGGGGAGAGAGTTCAGGATCCTAACAGCCTGGTGTATGAAGCTGTTGGTGAGTCTGGTGGTGCTTGGGGCGCAGGCTTCTGTACCTCTTCCCAGAGGGCAGTAGATCAAACAAATTGTGAGCGGGGTGACTTGCATCACTCACAATTTTGGTCAGCCTTAAGGGTGAGGTGGGAGGTGTAAATGTCCTTCAGGGAGGGGAGAGAAGCACCAATAATCCTTCCAGCTGTGTTCACTATGCGCTGCAGGGCTTTCCTGTTGTATTCAGTGCAGCTTCCGCCCCACACAGCGATACAGCTGGAGAGGATGCTCTCAATGGTGCCTCGGTAGAATTCTCTCAACTTAATGTTGAAAGTTCACTTAACTAATGACCTGTTCAGTCAACTAAGGTTTGTTTGTAAACACAACATTCAATTTAGTGGATCCAACTTCTAATTATGCATTGCATGAACAAATGGCTGTGTGGACTCAACCCCAATCTACATCAGTTCAACAACATTATATAGTGGGGCTAATGTGGGGCCTTTCAGGATTCTGCCAATAAAAATCATAAGCCTTACTGTTAGCGCGGCTGTGTGTGTGTGTTGTGTGTGTGTGTGAGAGAGAGTGAGTGTGAGTGAGTGTGTGTGAGAGAGAGAGAGAAAGAGAGAAGGGGGTGTATGTCTGTGTGAGAGAGCATCTGTGTGAGTGAGTGAGTGTGTGTGTGAGAGAGAGAGAGAGAGAGAGAAGGGGGGGTGTATGTGTGTGAGAGAGAGTGTGTGTGAGAGAGAGACGGAGAGAGAAAGACAGACAGACAGACAGTGTGTGTGAGATAACGAATGCCTGAGTGTGCAAGACAGAGGCAAAATAGCAGAAGATATATGATTGAGATACTGAACAAACAACTCTCAGGACTTCTAGTCCACCTTGCATTGACAGCTAATATTTACAAAAACATTTATTTCACACATTGTTTCACACAATAAAAAAACATTGCTAAAACACAGCATCAACATTTTAGTCTTATCTACTCTGATCAATATCCATCTGCCTTTCAGGGGTTTTTTTTGCCAATATAAATCATAAGCTTTACCATAGTGACTGTGTGTGAGTGTGAGAGAGAGAGAGAGAGAGAGAGAGAGAGAGAAAAGGGGGGGGGTGTATGTCTGTGAGAGAGCGTCTGTGTGTGAGTGAGTGAGTGGGTGTGTGACACACACACACGCTCTCTCTGTGTGAGAGAGTGTGTGTGTGTGAGTGTGTGTGTGTGAGAGAGAAGGGGGTGTATGTCTGTGTGAGAGAGCGTCTGTGAGTGTGTGTGAGTGTGAGTGTGTGTGAGAGAGAGAAAGTGAGAGACACAGTCACAGTGTGTGTGAGATAGCGAATGCCCGAGTGTGCAAGACGGTGGCAAAATAGCAGAAGATATATGATTGAGATACTAAACAAAACAACTCTCAGGACTTCTAGTCCACCTTAGCATTGACAGCTAATATTTGTAAAACAGTGTGCTTACCAGAACATGCAATGTTTGACAAAGCAACATGATCTAAATGAGAGGCTATTTGAGTGAGTAAATAAAAGCTTTAGCAAACTTAAAAGACCGGAGTAGCAACTCCAAAGTATAGCCAATAAAACAGTTTTTTTGAGAGATATAACATAACTGTGTGCTTTCCAGAACATACAAATCAACAAGACAAGATTTTTAGTTTCACAGGCTCATGGACATGAGCTTGTTCCGGAGTCCATTAACTCTTGAAGAGCAATTGTCTCCACCAATGTTCATTATCACCGTTTGTATTACCTCAAACATGTACTTGAGCCCTTTTGGGTAATGGATGTTGAAGACAGAGAGCAGACCCATCAGCAGGGCGAATGCGTTGGGAACATCCCTCAGGTCCCGAAGAACGATATACTTCTCCAGAATCAGTGCAATATCAATCATCTCCTTGAGGACAGGGCGTTGAGGATCCTCCCCTGTAACCACCAAGATTCCGACGTTCATTCCTTTCACTGCCTCACTCTCTTCGGTTGGCTACACAACAAAGTAATAAGAATAGATAGCTATTTTTTCAGCATTTATTCCTCAACACATGAACATTCAAGATGCATTGCAAACTTGGGTATAAAAATATCTGCTGCAAACTAATGTAAACTTATGTAAACGGAAGAAATTCAAATACATTGCACTTTCAAATTAATTGAGTAAGGAATCTCGTCACTGCAATTTTGAATAATTCACTTGTTCTCCATTTAAGCAGATGTCTTTCCACATGTCCGGATTCTTATAACAAGACATATTTTATAGATATCCTATAACTACAGGGTCATGACTTCATTTGGATCAAAAAGATTGAGAGTAGCAAGTGATATGGATTTCAGAGAGACATTGATTCCTCACATACCTTACACATCTTGAAGAAATGGGAGGGATCCTCTTTCAGGAAATGGGACAGGCCAAGGAGAACAACTGCTCTCTTCTGTTGATTTGAGTTCTGGACAAGGGAATGCTTCTGGAAGAGGAATGCAGACCAGAAAGGACATCAGTGCTGCAAAAGTACCTTTAAAAGTTTGGGATCCCCTTATAGCAAATATTGCTATAACAGCACATGAAGACATTGTCAGAGTAAGAAATAATGATTTTAATGTAAATTACGACTTTGTAATTCAAATGTTGCCTTCATCAAAATAACCTTTTTGCAGCAATCACAGCCTAGAATACCTTAGGCATGGCCTAGAAATCTAGACGCACCCTAGCGGCAGCAAATGTAATTTGCAGCCAGGGTAGTCTAGCAACTCTCTGTTGACTTGCGAGCTGGAAAAAACAAACTTTGGTCAGGCCAATCACATTGTGTATAGAGTCGGTGGATGGGCTTAACATAATGACAGCAGAGTTGCTACGGTTCTGCGTGAATTCCCTGCTACTTGAAAACAACTAAGATGGATGCTGCTGCTGGCGAACAGCACGACTCAAGTTAAGCTTATTTTAAGTTGGCAAAAGTTTGATCAACTAGCTCTGCTGGTGGGAAAACAGAATGGGACTCATGAGTTGTAGTGCCATTCTATTGCGTACAGAGGGAATTTGAAAGACAATGCCGTCCCTCGGATTGAACACTGCAATGGTTAGTTCCCAGACCCTACATCTTCATGTGGGTCTGGTTCGTCAGGCTACCTTAGGCATTCTAGCCGTCACTTTTTCTGGGTAATCTGATGGTCCCCAAAACCCTCAAGCTGCCTCTATTTGTGCTAAGGCTGTAACTGCTGCAAAAGGTGGCTATTTTGATGAAGGCAACATTTTAAGGACTTCAGATTAAAATCATTATTTCTTACTCTGATAATGTCATCATGTCCTGTTTATGTTATAATTTTGTTAGAGAGATACACATACCAATATTTTCAGTGATATACTTTGTTTGTGGCTATGGCTTTCCTATATTCATTCTGATAGACACCTGCACTTACTAATCTGAAATAGATGCTTAAAAGTGAACAGACTTGGCCTAAAAGGACAGTCAACAAGCAAGGAAACGATTACTTACATCATCATCTAGAGACTCAACAAAAGGCTGAAGTTCCTTGACACTCTGCAGTCTCTGTCTACAGACGCAGGAACCTAGGGACAAACTCATCTAGACGGTCAAAAAACGGTTGCTCCAGGTTCGTGGAGACAATCCGCCTGAATTCTGCTTCAATCTGCATAAAAACCAAGGACAAACGTGGAGACAATTTTAACATAAAATAGAATCTAATCAAAGGAAGAATGTTATACAAGTCACTTTAATAATACATCAAGTAAAAATAACACTGACCTGTCGCTCTGTGAACAAAGCTGACCACCTGGCTTTGAGATCCTTGACCAATGGCTCCTCCCCAATGATTTCCTTTCTCTATTGGTTAGGTGGGACTTTATCGCAAATATTGCCTCTGCCAAGCCATCAAGAATATCACTAGACATAGATCTAGGCACTTCTAAGAGAGAGCCATCTTCAACTCTATGTCAGTGGGGAACTTTGGGATGACAAAGGGATCTGGTAAAAATCCACTACGTCTGGGAGTTGAATCTCCAGACGAGGTTGATTGCAAACTAGCAGTGTCCAGTGTGGAATCAGAGAGCTGGTCATCATTCGAGGTCTCTTGTGCATTTGACGGCTCTGGGACAAGCTTCTGGAAAATCCTCAAAGTAGCTCTCTCCTCTGGCAGGTCGGACATGCTGGTCAAATTGCACAACTCATTTCCAAAATTTGGGTCTTCAAACTGCACAATCAGCGTTGCATCCAAACTTAGTTCAATCTTCAATATGTTGATGAATGCATCAAGTGTTTCCGGAACACTTTCAATTCAAAGTCTTCTGATGTCATCTGGTGCAAGGATTACACGAAATAGCATAGTTCCTATAGAGTCATAACACAGAGAAACAAAACACACAGGTTTCAAGATAAAACTAAGCATGCATGAAGGATGTTCAATATGCATCAAAAGGCAAAACTATGACTGATATTGTTAATCAGTGTAACACCCACAAGAACCAAAGAATAAATAATACAAATGGAAGACAGACAACGCATTGTGTGTGAATCCCGACAAGTTCACTGCTCTGAATATTTATCAATAAAGGAGACGTAACAAATTAATACTTACCTTACTTAAGTAGAAAAGCTTTTGCAGAAATGTAATGTTGTCCTTGGATGGTGTATAATGACAGTGGAGTGTAATCATTGAGATCCTGAGGGTCTACAATGGAGATGTCCGAGGTCTCATTCCTGCCTTTCATAGATAGATGAAAGAGAGGACCTATACTGAAAAGGTAGATTAATAAGCACCCAATACACACACCACAAACCTTGTAGTCACTTTTGGCGGCACCGGTGTGAGTGGTTACAAACCTCGAAATCATCAATGAACAACCCAAGTGCAATGAAATTCCTCCCCAGACACACTGGCTTGTATATGAACCTGAGCTATGATGTTGTAGAACTTTATCAAGTACATCATTTCGGTTGAGTAACTCTGAAAGAACACGTAAAATTGGAACATACACAAAGGTTCTCTGTGGAGCAGCATCTGGTACGTACTCAACTGGCTCAATTACAGTAAAATTTTGTAAGTAGTGCCAAGTTAATTTTCTCTAGACAGGAATTTGAAGGGGTTTTATTTCTGAACAATATCAGACACCTGAGCAAGAAGAGAGGCATCACAGTTGCAGTTATGGTGCTCTAATATGGGTCTGATTTGACCTTATAGTAAAGCTTTGTGCCAAAATGCTTATTTGATTGATTATTTGAAGTTCATCAACTATATCTTGTATTGCAGATTTAGAAACATGCAAACCTGTCTGCATTCGTATGAATAAAGAGGCGAGACTATACTTAATAGTTTCCTCAATGTCCTCTTCATCATACTCATCACCACCATAATCAGAGTTTAAGCCTAACTCAATATCATCCTCTAAATGTGCATGGTCAGTAACTACAGCATGGGTCTCACTTCCAAAAGTAATAATATCAGGTCTTACATCATCTACGCAAGGTGCATGGTGATACCTGCTCTTGTGAGCCTTAAAGGTGTTGTATACATTTGATTTGAAGGAGCACTGTTTAAAAGGACAATACACTGTTTCCTTACTCTTAGCATGCTTTCCTAAATGAACAAAGTATTTTGTAAGGTTCACAGAAATCACACAGTTCACATAACAGTTGTGCATTTACAGGCTCAGAGTCAATTTGTCGAGCATGCTGGGCAACCAAATGTTTTTTTAAAGCTACTTGGGTCTTGAGGGTGCAAGGACAGTCTTTGTATATGCAGGGCAAGTAGTTCCATTGAATCCATGCTTAACTTTGTAATGCTTTATTACTTTCCACTCATTTGCTGAGGAAAAACTACAAACTACTTACAGGTCCAATGAATCAGCCAGGCCACTGAATTAATCTTCAGTCAGTTGTTTCTTAAGAAAGAAAGAGACAAAAATACTGCATTAGCATGGCTTAAAATACAAACAAATAGCGTAGGTGTGTAGTCAGATAAGCCTGTTATTTCAGGATGTCATGCAATTTAAGGATTATGCCCTATGTTGGATGGCTATTTAATGTCAAACATAATGCATTGGTTAGCCCTTTCCCTAGTAGTGTACTAAGGCCTACATCATTCAAAGCAAGTCAATGGGCTATATCTTGCACTTTAACGCAATTGACTTCGCGCAATCGTTTTGTGGGCGGATCTTGGTTGCTGTCTCTATTTTACCGGCAGAATATTGACTGTTGCGCCCGACGCAAATCTAAAATGGGGTGGTCTGTAGCAGCTACATTATTCATGGGTGTGGTTTGGGCGTAACATGCAATAAACCAATCAGAGCGTCATCTCACATTCCCTTTAACAACAGGCACGCTTGTTCCATAGCGGATTGCTATTATGATGGCGGATTTGCCAGGCGCAACCAGGAATGGTTCACAGTGCTATAGTCAGTTGTGAACAGTTTGCTATTGATTTTTCCTCTTGACAAAATGTAATACAGAAATGTCACTTTCCGATGTTTTGGGATCACTCTCACTGAATCACAAGCTTATGAATGCATGGTGATATTTTTGCAATGTAATCTAACATTACCTCACTATAGACAATGCAGATCTGTCAGATAAGCTCTCCTCTCCCGTGCTGCTGCTGGGGCATTTGGGTTAAATGGAATCGGCATGCAGTTCGTCTCATTAAGTCCTCTAATATTTCCTAATTTATGTCATCAAAACATCCGTGATTCGTGGAAATGTGTTCGCAACACAGGCGCCCAAGCGCTCCTGCAGGTGTAAGCTACGGCTGTATTAGAAACACTTTCCAAGTTGACCTAACTTTCCAACTCTGCACAGTATCCCATTAACTGCATGACAGTGGGCTATTTACAATATTTAACCAAGCAAGCTAACTTAAGCTATTTGATGCTCATTGAGCTCAATGCAAATCAAACCAGCTAATAGGCTAACTGAAATAACACCCATGCCAATCTCTAGGTATGGTGAAGGGTATGTGATGATGTGGGGCTATTTTAATTCCAAAGGCCAAGGTAACTTTATCAGGATGCACAGTATTATGGATCCATGAAATAACTGGCCTTTAAAAATAAAAATCTGCCTGTCTCTATGGGAATTTAACATAGGGGTGCCAATACTTATGACCCCTGTATTTTAAGGAAGAACATTTATTTATGTATGATACATTATTCATTCACTAAGAAAATTGGTGTCCTTAAAGGTTAGATATTTCCTCATTTTTCACTTAAGGCATTAAGATCAATTTCCAAAAGATGATTTTATATTCCTCTTTTCAGTCAACTTTAGCATGGGTGCCAATACTTTTGGCCAGCACTGTACAGTATGTCTGTCACTGTTTGTTGTTAAGATCATTCTTAAAAGAAACATGTAAATGCCAAGCAAACTTCATTGTTGAATGAAATTGTTTCACAATAAACATTTGAAACACTTAGAAATGTCCATTCCACTGTGCTTATATAATTGCAAAAGGGTTCTCCAATGTTTTCTCAGTTAGCCAGTTAGCCTTTTAAAATAGTATCAGATTAGTAAACAGAATGTGCCTTTGGAACATTGGATGAATGGTTGCTGATAATGGGCATCTGTATATTTGTGTATGTACTGTAGATATTGCATTAAAGATTGGCCATTTCTTTAAACAAAAGTAATTTACAACATGATGAAAACAAGGACATTTCTAACTGACTCCAAACTTTTGAACAGTAGTGTACATTTTCTGTACATGAATCTCACTCATCTTTTACACACACAAATGTGTGTGTTATCAACATGTTGGCCACATTAACAGCGCTGCAGTGGAGGCTGTGGAACACATGAAGGGGTTCATGTTTGACCGCCTGACCTGGTCCCTGCATACCTCCTCCAACATCAAAAAAAGCCAACCAACGCCTACACTTCTTAAGAACGCTGAAAAATCCAACTGTCCTCACCACCTTCTAGGGTGAACCATTGACACATCACATCACAGCTGATAGGACCATAGGGGTAACGCTGCCACCTATT
The DNA here is from genome assembly GCF_017589495.1 of Alosa alosa. Taxonomy (NCBI): domain Eukaryota; kingdom Metazoa; phylum Chordata; class Actinopteri; order Clupeiformes; family Clupeidae; genus Alosa; species Alosa alosa. The sequence continues at coordinate 28,541,526 of NC_063192.1, read as the reverse complement.
GAGAACCTGGCCAAACAACGCTGCCTCTCAAGGGCAACAACGCTGCCTATCAAGGGCAAATAAAATCATCAAGCACTACACAACCCTGCCACAGCTTGTTCTCTCTCCTGCCCTCAGGCAGGCGGTATAGGTCTGCGCGGTATCGCAGCCTAGGGTGTAGGTCTGCGCAGTATCGCCACCTAGGGTGTAGGTCTGCGCGGTATCGCAGCCTAGGGTGTAGGGTGTAGATCTGTGCAGTATTGCCACCATTGCAACAGTTTTTTTCCAACTGCAATCAGACTGTTGAACAGTACCACACTGTAAACTGAGAAAATGTGAAACGTATGGCTGATGCGTGTGTGTGTGTGTGTGTGTGTATGTGCAGAGATGTAGGGAAGGCTAAACGCAAGTAAACACAGTTTATCCACTTCTGAAATTTGAAACATTCAAAAATCACACTATATTATCCACATTCACAATATGTACACTCATCAATACCACTGGAATTATTATAAACATTGGACAATAGCCTCCACCATCATCAAACACGTTCTGAATGCCTTTTAAAAAAATCCGATAGCGCATAGCGCAGTCCACCTCACTGAGATTGACAGATTTATTAGTTTACCCTCCTCTTATTTTATCACTACATCCCTGTGTATGTGGGTATGTATGGATGGATATGTGTATGTGTGAATATGATATATGTGTATACTGTATGTATGGGTATGTTTGGGATAATAATAATAATAATAATAATAATAATAAGCTTTATTTGTATAGCACCTTTCATACACAGAATGCAGCTCAAAGTGCTTTACATTTGGAGCATGTAACACAAAACTCGTTAGCCTGTTAGTGACCAGGGCATGTCATTTCGCCGCTACAAAACGCTATTTTTATACCTCTTCTACAGTTCCAAACAACATTACACTTACGTGGTAGTGAGTAGAGGGTCCCTAAAGCCAAACCGAAGTATCCCGAGGTCTTTATGTGGTCGGATAGAGAGTCCAGAATGAATTTCATCAAGCCAGTACCATTCACAAAAATCCATGACATGACCTCTCTTCTTGATAGCTGTTGAAAACTGCATGGAACTGACAGGGATTGTTTTGTTTAATAATTAATTAATAAATAAATAAATAAATAAATAAATAAATACATTATGCTGCTACCTTCTGCTTTTCCCAAATACAATGTAGCCTAAAGGTGTACCTTTCATCAGTCCAGTTGCAATGGATGGACTGTGATGAACTGCACTACTTGTGATTGTTTAGATATTTTAAAGGTTTTATAACAATGCTACAAATTTTTTGGCAAGTGTTACAAATCTATTCACCTTTGCAGCACCAGTAGGCTACTTTGTGTGCGGCCCGCAAACACACATTCCAAACAAGCATACACAAAAGTTTCAAGAGTGGGGGATGGAGTAGAAGATGGAGACAAATTCATTTATATGATTTATTTTCACGGAATGGATGTACAGGACTGAGCGGCGTCATATTTTGTACCGCTATGCGGTACATCTAGTTAAGCATGTGTTTGTCGAATATTGGTGAATGCCTGATTGGCTGATATTGATTCCTGTCTCAGGAGGGTTTCTCTGACAGCAGGATCCATAAGCCTTTGTCGTTATTCCACTACAGATCAAGCTTGGCATCACTTTGTGGGCCCCAGGCAAAAGGAGCCCGGTGGGCCCTTCCGAAAAAAATGTGGAAGACATTTTTGAGGAAAAGTACCGTAAAGTACTTCATGTGTTGTTTCTATATAATTTTATGTGCTGAATCCATTTCTGCTGTATAACAAGCTGTAAAATGAAAATGGCTGTAAATGGCAGCCCAAAACCGTCTAGGTCAAGTCTAAGTCAAGAAAGAAACAAGCAAAAAGTGGATGTGACAGTTAAAATCTCAAGTTGATTAAAAGAATATTGTACATTTACAGGTTCTTCAAACATGCAAATGATGGAAAATGTAACAGTTATGAATATAACGTCAGTCATTAACAGTTATATATCAGTTATAATATCTCAGAACATGACACATTATCAGATCATGTGATGAACTGAACCAATATATTCATAACTGTTAAAGAATGTTATCTTTTAGGTGGGTTCACTCTGGGCCTGTACCTGATGGCTTTTATGCTGAAGCGATAGCCTCCACAAGTCAGTGTGCTTTGACAGTGCATGGCCCTCTGCTTGAGCCCCGAAACAGACAAACAGTTCTCTCTTGGCATAAAGTGTGTACAGCTGGGCCTGGCTTTTGGACAGAAGGCAGGCAGGTCAATGACTGCTCCTAAAGGGTGAGGTCAACACTTTAGGATGGTAGAAAGGATTTGGATACTGGAGCATGAGATCCCACAGAGGGACACAGAGACTCCTCCTGGCATTCTTCTGTTCTCTATAATGTGAATTTAATTAAATTAAAATAATTATTGACATGAATTGATTTAATGATTGAATGGTTTTATCTAATTGATATGCACCATTTCCCCTTTCCCTTGCTCATCTTCACTGCAGATTGTTATGGTTAAAGCTATTGTTCTGCAAGAGGGACCTAAGGACCAGGGTGAGTTCATATTGAACACAGGCCTTACTCTGCCCCTCTCCTTATTTAGCTAGAGACATCTTTTGGTTGGTGCCCAGGTTGCAGCTGTGTCTCTAGAAGGAATGTCTAAGAATAAAGTGCAGAAAAGGGGAGGGGCGCTGAAGAAAGAGATAGAGAGACTGTGAGGGAGACAGAGAACTCAGACAGAAAGCAAGTGAGTGAGAGTGTGTGTGAGACAGAGAGAGAGAAAAAGAAACAGACACCTGCTACTTTCCATCAGCTTGGATTAACAGTAGCCTATAACTACAAATGACATCAGACGCTTAGTATTTAACCAATGTCTAGGAGTCGAACCAGCTGATGGGGAATATCTGTTATTCTGATCTTTGATTTGTATGTCACCTCAGGGTAACACAGAACAGTAGCAAATCAACCAAGCCTGTTAAAAAAAACCTTTGTATCTGATTACGCTGTCTGTGCAAACATATGGGGAATATCTGTGTTTTTGTTCTTTGATTTCTATGCCCCCTTAGGGAGCTAAATTAAAGGTGCTCTAAGCGATGCTGAGTTACGTCACTTCTGTTGACTTTCAAACAAAACAGAGAGCTAGCTCGCTACTTCCTCCCCCTCCCTACTGTGCTGCCCCTGTGCAATTGAAACTCTCCTAAATGCGCATATCGTCTGTGATTTGCTGGAACAGTTTGTTATGTTTTTATTGGCTAGGTATGCCAAGGTTGTTTTTGTTACCGTTTTTGGAGCCTGGGCTGTCCACAGAGATCACAATTTTTTACAGTATTCAGGACACAGACAGCTAGCGGTTGGTTAGGTAATGTTTGCAGTAAGTGACATAAAATGTTTTAGCCTAAAAAACGCATGGCATCGCTTGGAGCACCTTTAAGGTAAATGAGATTGAACTGAAGTAAAATTACTTAAATATTTATTTGCATACATGTCTTACTATGCAGCCTATGCGTTTCATCTCTCTGTTTATGTCTGGCATGGAGATTAGTCTCTGAGTGATTAACATTTGATGGCAGATCCATCACCGCTGGCTAACTAACACGGCACTGTTGTCTTGCCATGTTTATTGACTTGATTAGGGACCCACACTGAGCTGTTAATGTAAAATTAAGTATTTCAGAGGTTCATGCATAAATTTGGCAGTGGATGGGGATTATAATTGAGTTTGGCCCATGAAACACTTCCATTGGTCGGTGCCTCTAGTCAAGAGGTCAGTCAGGTCCTGATATGTGCATATTAAACAAGATGTACCGCAAAGCGGTAAAAAATATGACCACCGTTCAGTTCTGCACATTCTCTCCGCAAAAATAAATCACGCTTGTCAATTTGTCTACTACTCCATTCCCTACTCTTGCAACTTTTTTGTATGTAAATAAGTGTGTGCATGTGTGTGTTTGCTTTTGTGTAAATGTGTGCTTCTGTGCGTGTGTGTATGTATGTCTGTGTGTGTGTTTGTGTGTGTGTTTGGTGTTGTAAGCCCCCAACGTCGTCTTCCAGGCAGCGCTGCATGGAAGGCACTAGGGTTAGGCAAGGGTTAATGTTAGGTGCCTTGAAGTCGACGGTCACAGCGCTGCCTTGAAGTCAACGGAGGGGGCTCAAAACACGTGTGTGTGTGCAGGGGCGCAGCTATCCATTTTTTGAGGGGTATGCAACAACAAATTGGCGCCCAAAAAAACAAAAAACACAAACAACTAGTAAAAGTAAAACAAGTAAAACAAAAGGCCAATAATGTATTACATATTATTATTTTTTAAGAAATTCTGCCGATTTGAACTTGAAGTATTGTTAAATGTCGCATTGTCACTTTAAGAGAGTCTAAACGGTTCTCATAACGTCCTTTTGCCAGCTGTTGCTCACAAAGGATAAGGCTGATTTAACTCTAGCCTTTGTTTGCGCCACATTGACAGCACAATATTAAGTTATTACAAGGAGTCTTCATTGTTAGGAAATGGAATCATGTAACGAGTTGTTGCTAGTGTGACATTTCTGTTTGCAGTTTGCCTGTCAGACACCAAACAGGACGAGGACCACAAAAGCGTCACGTTAGAAAGTTTATTTAAGGGTTGGGGGTTACAGGGGTTTCAGGAGTTCCAAGAGTCTGCGTGTGTGTGTTTCCCCAATAGCCGAGCAGCAATGGCAGGAGCTGGATGATCCGGGAAGTCCGGGGCTGGAGATCAAAGAAGTAGTCGAGCGGGTCTGGGTTCACAGGCAAAGAGTCAGAGTCGTTTTCCAAGACAGGCAGGTAACTGGTGCGGGTTTGCAGACGATCTGACAAGTGTGGACTGAAAAGCAAGGCTTTAAATACAGGGCATGATGAGTGGTGAATGCAGTGCAGCTGGTAGGTAAACGAGGGTGAGGCAGAGCAGAGCAGGAACAGGTGGAGGTCATCAGACTTCAATCAGTGCGTGTTACCAGGCAGAGAGAGAGCTCATGACAGAACCCCCCCCCCCCTAAGGGGCGGCCCCAGAAGTCCCCAAGAGTGACACCACCCGGGGAGGGGGAGGGGAGTCGGGTGGAGGGCTAGAATTCCTCCGAGCGGACCGAGTGAAAATCCTCATCCTCGGAGGGAGCTGGAGGGTCGTGGACAGAAGACGGGACAGGTACCGAGACAGGGTCAGGCACAGGACAGGAAGCCGGGCGGGCAGGACGGTTAGGGACCCCTCTGGGGCGGCCCCTCCGGACTGCAGGTTGATCAGGATGCAGACGGTGGAAGTCGGCGATGAGTGTCCGGTCCACAATCCGACTGGCTGGCACCCAGGTTCTCTCCTCAGGCCCATAGCCCTCCCAGTCGACGAGATACTGGAGGCCCCTACCTGCCCGTCTGGACGAAGCAGGCGTCGAACGGTGTACACCAGCCCACCGTCAACGAGGCGAGGAGGAGGAGGGGAGGAGGAAGCGGCACGGGACCAGCGGGCTTTCATCGTCGGCTTGACTTTCGAAACATGGAAAGTAGGGTGCACCCTCATGGAGGTTGGCAACTGGAGCCGGACTGCGGTTGGGCTGATGACCCTCTGGATAGGGAACGGGCCGAGGAATCGAGGTGCCAGTTCTGGCCATTCCACCCGCAGTGGGAGATCCTTGGCTGACAGCCACACCTTCTGGCCAACACGTAGGCGGGTGCCGGCGATCTTGGCCCGGTTAGCCCCAGTGGCATAGCTGACAGCTGACTTGAGTAGCGTGGCACGAGCTTGTGACCAGGTACGACGGCAACGGCGGGCATAGGCGCGAGGGCAGGCGGGCAGGACACATCTCCCTCCTGGCTGGGGAACAGGGGGCTGGTAGCCATACACACACTGGAAAGGTGACATACCAGTGGCAGAGCAGGTGAGGGAGTTGTGAGCATACTCTATCCACGCCAGTTGTTGTGCCCAAGCCTGGGGTTTTCGAGAAACCATGCACCGCAGCGCCTTCTCCAGCTCCTGGTTTGCCCGGCCGGATTGACCATTGGACTGGGGGTGGAACCCAGAGGTGAGACTCACTGTGGCCCCTAGAAGACAGCAGAACTCCTTCCAGAATGTGGAGGTGAATTGCGGACCTCGGTCAGAGACAACATCCCTGGGCAGCCCGTGTAGGCGGAAGACATGATCAAGAACAGCCTGGGCAGTCTCTCTGGCAGATGGCAGTTTAGGGAGGGGAATGAAGTGTGCCATCTTGCTGAACGGTCAACCACAGTGAGAATGACCGTCATCCCACCTGATGGTGGGAGGCCAGTTACAAAGTCCAAGGAGGCGTGGGACCAGGGTGGTGTGGGCACAGGCAAGGGCTGGAGTAAACCAGCGGGGGCAGTGGAGGACTTGTTCTGATTGCAGGTGGGGCAGGCACGGGACGGGTTCTCGGACATCCCTTCTCAAAGCAGACCACCAGAAGCTGGGCAAGGAGATGGCAGGTGCGGGCGGAGCCCGGTGGCAGGCAAGGCGGGGAGTTGTGTCCCCACTGTATGACCCGGGACCTCAAATTCTCTGGGACAAAGAGACGACCGTCTGGGCATGCACTGGGACTGGGATGGTCACGGAGGGCCTCCTGAATCTCCTCCTCGATATCCCAGGTCAGGGCAGCTTCTGACGCAGGGATCGGGCAGAATTGATGCAGGTTCCTGGGAAGGGGCGTCATCCTTATGAAACTGACGGGAGAGCGTCCGGCTTGGTGTTCCGAGAACCTGGGCGGTATGACAGGGTGAAGTTGAATCTGGTGAAAAACAAGGCCCAGCGGGACTGTCTGGGGGATTAAGACGTTTGGCGTTGCGGATGTATTCGAGGTTTTGTGATCGGTCCAGACCAGGAGCGGAACTGTGGACCCCTCCAGCCAGTGACGCCACTCCTCCAGGGCAAGCTTGACTGCCAACAGCTCGCGGTCTCCAACATCATAATTGCGCTCTGCAGGTGAAAGCCGGCGAGAGAAAAATGCACAGGGGTGCAACTTGTTGTCCTCCTCTGCCCGTTGAGAGAGTATGGCCCGACTCCCACGTCTGAGGCATCCACCTCGACAACGAACTGCCGGTCTGAATCCGGCATCTGGAGGATGGGGGCAGTGGTGAACCGGGCCTTGAGGGTATGAAAGGCTGTGTTGGCCTCTGGGGTCCAGGAAAAGGGGTGTTTGATGCTGGTCAGAGCTGTGAGGGGAGCGGGCGACGGAGCTGTAGTTCGGATGAATCTCCGGTAGAAATGGGCAAACCCGAGGAATTGCTGCAACTTCTTCCTATTCCCGAACTGGCCAGGAGGTAACTGCCGAGACCTTTGCGGGGGTCCATCTGGATATTGCCTTCAGCGACGATGTATCCCAGGAATGACACAGTCTGAGCGTGGAACTTCGCATTTCTCGCTTTGACATAAAGGGAGTTCTCCAGGAGCCGTTGAAGAACCAGCTGGACATGACGCAGTGTGTTCGACAGAGTTCTGGAGAAAATTAAGATGTCGTCCCAGGTACACGAAGATCAATTTATTCAGCATGTCCCGCAGCACATCATTCACCAGCGCCTGGAATACCGCTGGGGCGTTGGTGAGGCCAAATGGCATTACCAGGTACTCATAATGGCCGGTGTGGGTGTTGAATGCAGTCTTCCACTCGTCACCCTCCCTTACTCGGACTAGGTGGTAAGCATTTCTAAGGTCCAGTTTGGTGAAAATAGTGGATCCCTGGAGCAACTCAAAAGCAGAGGTGAGTAAAGGCAGAGGGTACCGGTTCTTCACTGTGACATCGTTCAGACCTCGATAATCAATGCAGGGGCTGAGAGAACCATCTTTCTTTCCCACAAAGAAGAACACGGCACCAGCTGGAGAGGAAGACGGGCGGATGAGTCCAGCTGCCAGGGAGTCCCTGATGTAATCCTCCATAGTTTTTCTTTCAGGAGGGGATAGTGAGTAGAGGTGACCTTTGGGTGGAGCAGTCCCAGGGAGGAGATCAATGGCACAGTCGCATGCGGACGGTGTGGGGGCAGAGATGTGGCTTTGGTCTTGTTGAACACCTCTCGGAGGCCATGGTAACATTCAGGCACATTAGAAATGTCGGGGCAGTGCTGGGGGTACTGAGCCGGGGCAGCAGCAGGCAGCACGCAAAACAGGTCAGGTGGCAGGCATTTCCCCACTCTTTCACAGTTCCGGAGGCCCAATCGAGGTGAGGATTGTGGAGACGGAGCCAAGGGTAGCCCAGGATTAGGGGTTGGCCTGGAGAGCTGAGCAGGTGGAAGCGGATGGTCTCTCGGTGGTTTCCTGACACCATCATTGAGATGGGCGCTGTGATGCTGGTAACTGTGCCAGTGCGTGACCGGCCCAGGGCCCGGCTGGAACAGGAGTGGACAAGCGATGGCTCTCCAAGCCCAGCTGACGAGCAAGTCCTGTGTCAATAATGTTTGCTTCTGCGCCAGAGTCCACCAGGGCTGCCAGGGTGTGGGTGGAATCAGACAGGTGAAGACAGACTTGGATGAGGGGTTTACGGCTGATGGAGGGCGGAATGTTCATTGAGCTCATCCGGATTCCTCCTACATCTGGTGAGCTCCGGCCTTTTGCTGGACAGGTGGCGACTTCGATGACCATCACCACCACAGTACAGGCACAAGTTGGAGGTGATGCGTCGCTGGCGCCTGCAGGGGTTAGGAGGCGCGGCCGATCTCCATCGGTTCAGACTGGTCCGGCTGGCTAGACGGTGTGGCAGGTGCGGACAGAAGGGCAGTTGGGACACTCCGTGTGCTGGTGGATGGACTCTGGCGCCCTCTCTCTCGACGACGGACCTGGATCCTGCGGTCGATGCGGACAGCCAGAGCAATGGCTTCATCAAGAGTGGGGGTTGATCATGGGAAACCAGCTCGTCCCTTTATGTAGTCCGCCAGGCTGTGGAGGAAGGCATCCACCAATGCTTCCATGTTCCAGGAGCTCCGACTTGCTACAGTTCGAAGTCAGTGGAGTAATCCGCGACAGTCCTTCTGCCTTGGCGAATACTCATCAGGGTCCGAGATGCCTCGGCTGTGGTGGATTCCAAATCGAATACCTTGAGCATCTCCTCTGCGAATAGGTTGAAGGTTGCACATGCTGGGGTCTGGCGCCGAACTCCGCCCGTTCCCCAGAGTCGAAGCTCGGCCCGTCCAGGTGAGTGATCACGTAACCGACCCTCGCCCTTCAGTGACAAAAGTCCTGGGTTGCAGGGTAAACTGGACACGGCAGCTCGTCAGGAACGCCCGCATCTGGGTTGGGTCGCCGCTGAACCGCTCTGGGTTGCCGATCCTGGGTTCTGGGGCTCCGCAGCCACAGCAGCAGTGGACTGGGCAGGAGACTCGGGTGCTGGGCGGTGAGCAGGCTGGCTGGGGCTGGGCCGGTGGGAGCAGGCAGAGGAGAAAGGTTGGTGAGAAGTTGAATGATCATTGCAAGTTGTTGCTGTTGCTGCTGGAACTGCTGAAGCTGTTGGTAGGCGGCTTGAAGTAGGGAGGCAATGTCAGCAGTGTTGCGGTTTGCCTCTCTCTCAGTCTCTTCCAGGCGTTGCATGGCGGTGGGTGGTTCTGGTTCGTCGGTTTCCATGCTGGTTCGACCGTGCGCTGGGTCCATGTTTGGTCAGATCGTACTGACAGACACCAAACAGGACGAGGACCACAAAAGCGTCACGTTAGAAAGTTTATTTAAGGGTTGGGGGTTACAGGGGTTTCAGGGGTTCCGGGAGTTCCAAGAGTCTGCGTGTGTGTGTTTCCCCAATAGCCGAGCAGCAATGGCAGGAGCTGGATGATCCGGGAAGTCCGGGGCTGGAGATCAAAGAAGTAGTCGAGCGGGTCTGGGTTCACAGGCAAAGAGTCAGAGTCGTTTTCCAAGACAGGCAGGTAACTGGTGCGGGTTTGCAGACGATCTGACAAGTGTGGACTGAAAAGCAAGGCTTTAAATACAGGGCATGATGAGTGGTGAATGCAGTGCAGCTGGTAGGTAAACGAGGGTGAGGCAGAGCAGAGCAGGAACAGGTGGAGGTCATCAGACTTCAATCAGTGCGTGTTACCAGGCAGAGAGAGAGCTCATGACATTGCCATTAAAAGTGCAGTATGAGCATGGTAGCCACCTAGCTATCTGAATGGAATATAGGCTGTTTCAATCGGCATATGCATAACATGAACATGAAACGTGTGCTTCCAAGCACAAACGTCACACTTTAAATCCTACCTGTTGCTTTTCACCATCCACTTATTATGACCGCCACGCCTCGCATGTCCAAATTTCCGTCAGGGATTCCCGGGACACTGAAAGACCGGGGTAGACGAAACTTGGTGGGCATGTAACCGCATATGGATAGCATGGAACCATCGTTTTTCGTTTTGATCTGTAGCCCCCCGCTGGACTGCACCCCCTAAAGGAGGGTAGGGCAGACACAGTTTTGTGTGAATATCTCGAGAACCGTAAGGTTTAGGAGGACCATTTTTTTTTGTATGTTGATCTCAAGGGGCCATGTCAACCCATTCCATAACCACTCATTTCATGTATAGCGCCACCTAGTTAAACACAAAAAAGTAAAAATGAGGTGTTGTAATCGCAGGTATCTGTGACCTAACATAGTCAAAACTGCACGAAATTGGAAGTGTAGGATCATTATGACACCCTCTGAATGCATGGGGGGCCACACAATAAATTAATTTATGTTACTATACACCCTATGCTACAGACCTTTTATTTATTTTCTTATTTCATCACACGTCAAAACACACACACACACACACACACACACACACACACACACACATATCTGACTTTCTCCAACTTTTGCACACTTTTTATTTATTATTTTTGATTTCTCCTCCATCTACCCATGTCCTTGATTGCCTAGCCTTTCTGCCCCCCCCCCCCACCCCACCCCCATCCCCAACACACACACTTACATCATCACTGTCATCACTTCACATACATACAGCACTCCTCTACATACTTGCTGCACACTGCCCCCCCCCCCCCACATACACAGCACATTGTCTTCAGGATCTTCTCCAACACACATCCTCTACATACTTACAGCACACTGCCCCCACCTACCCACACACACACACTACACACACACACACACACAGTCACTGCTCCACTCCCGCCCACACACACATCTTCACTGTCATCACTCACATACATTACATACAGTACTCTGCTTGCAATAGTAAGTCCCTGACCCCCAACACACACACTTACATCATCACTGTCATCACTTCACATACATACAGCACACTGCTTGCTACAGTAAGCCTCTCCTCTACATACTTGCTGCACACTGCCCCCCCACATACACACAGCACATTGTCTTCAGGATCTTCTCCAACACACATCCTCTACATACTTACAGCACACTGCCCCCACCTACCCACCTACACACTACACACACACACACACACAGTCACTGCTCCACTCCCTCCCCCCCACACACACACATCTTCACTGTCATCACTCACATACATTACATACAGTACTCTGCTTGCAATAGTAAGTACCTGCCCCCCAATACACAGCACATTGTCTCATGAGGAAGCTTCTCCAACACACATATTGCACACTGCCCTCTCCCCCACATACACAGCACACTATCCCATCTCCCCTGTCATCCCCCAACACACACACCAAGACCCCTGGCAGTTGGGTTAGCCCCTTGAGCCGTGGATCTGCCCAAGGTTTCTTCCTTGGTAAGGAGTTTTTCCTGCCCCTGTTGCTCTTGGGTGCTCCTTGTTGGTGCCCCCCACCCAATCCCAATCCTCCCCCACCTTTTTATGCAGCCCTTGCCACTTAATCTACTAAACCCCTCTTCTACTGCACTTTTTACCCCCATTAATGCACAAATAGGCTGACACCAGACATAATTTCACTGCATTTCTTACTTCCAGTAACTATATGCATGTGACAATAAACTTCCTTGTATCCTTGTATCCTTGTACCAACTGGCCTGTAGGTGGCCGGAGACAGTTTTCTGTGAATATCTCGAGAACCGTAGGGCCTAGGAGGTCCACCTTGTTTTTGTATGTTGGTCTTAAGGGGGCATGTCAACCCATCCCATTACCACTTATTTCATGTATAGCCACCTAGTTAAAAAATTAAAAAAGCAAAAAATTAGGTGTTTTCATCACAATATCTCTGGCTGACATGTTCAAAACTGCACGAAATTGAAAGTGTAGGATCATTATGACACCCTCCGAATGCATGCCAAGTTTTGTGAACTTTCGTTCATGGGGGGCCTTACAATAAAATAATTTATGTGTACATTTAGTGACCGTACACCAACAAGGATTCCTGGGACACTGAAAGACCGGGTACCGCGAAACTTGGTGGGCATGTAACCCCACATGGATAGCATGGAACCATCGTTTTTGTTTTGATCTGTAGCCCCCGCTGTACTGGACCCCCGAAAGGAGGGTAGGGCAGACACAGTTTTCTGTGAATATCTTGAGAACCGTAGGGCCTAGGATGACCAATTTTTTCCATATGTTTGCCTCCAGGGGTCATGTTAACCCATTCCATGTGCACACATGTGCATAAACAGATACAAACGCACACACATACATTCACAGTAATCCTAATGTATGACACATACTCACACAGTAGACATATGTAATGCATGCATGCACATGCACAAACACACACAGGCAGGCAAACACACAAGCACGCACACACACACACACACACACACACACACACACACACACACACACACACACACACACACACACACACACACACCCACACACATAAACATAAACATGTACACGCACACATGCACACAATTCAAGAATTTCTCAGAATTATGAACAGGCAAGATGGGGGTGGGGTTGTATAAAATGCATTTTACATGTGAAATCTATGAACTAATCATGTTTTGGTACTTGTTGTCTAGCAGATACCAGTGAGAATTGAGTGTGGATAATGCAATTTAGTGAGACAGTTAGAATCATATAGGCCTTTCAGCGTGATTTATTTTTGTGGATTTATTTTTGTGTGCTGGACTGGGCGGCGGTCATATTTTGTACCGCTCTGCGGTACATCTAGTTTAACTACTGTCGCATCCCTTGACATGCCATTTCATTTTCCTTTTCTTTTTCTATTTTAGCCCCCGACAGCTTTTTTGCTTTATCCATCTTTTTCCATAGACGAAAACTCACTACTCGTACCTGCTCACTCAGCGCTCACGGCGCCCCCACTCCCTCTTCTATGTCAAAATTCTATGATGGAATCTTATGAGATAGGACGCCTACTCTAGCCTGTTAGTCCTCTAAAATGTTATTTAACATTGAGGAAATGCAGAAATGATTTAGAAACGTACAACAGTAGCTACATATAGAACACACCAAATATATTATTATTATTATTATTATTATTATTATTTTTACCATCGCTTTGGCGCCCCCATGGTTCTGCACCCCTATGCGCCGCATATAGCGTATACCCACTTTTTGCGCCACTGTGTGTGTGTGTGTGTGTGTGTGTTTATGTGTGTGTGTGCGTGTGCCTGCTTGCCTGCATGTGTGTGTGTTTTTATGTGTGTGTTTGTGTGTGAGTGTGTTTATGTGTGTGTGTACGTGCGATCATGTGTCAATGAATGCGTGCGCGCGCGTGTGTGTGTGTTTATGTGTGTGTGCCTCTGTTTATGTGTGTGTGGTCACTAAATGTACACATATATTAATTTAATCCATCCCATGAACGGAAATCCACAAAACTTTCCATGCACTCAGAATGTGTCGTAGTGATCCTACACCTCCAATTTCGTGCAGTTTAGACCATGGTGGCGCTGTACCACAAATGAGTGGTTATGGGATGGGTTGAGGCAAAATCCTTTTTGAAAATGCATTTTGGGCACTTATCGGGCAACTATTTTGGGCAGAACTGCGTGTGTGCAAGGCTTCACGACACCAACCTCGCTCCAGCTGCGAGACCACAACACATGATTGGCACGATGTATTCACAACATACCACATGATTGGCACGATGTATTCACAACACACCACATGATTGGCACGATGTATTCACATGTCAACTTTTGGTGGCGGAAGGGGCGGAGTATGTGTAGACGACTGCCATGTTTGCGTTACGAATTAACCCCATACATTTCTATGGGAGATTCTTTGAGTGCTGAGTCTCCTCATTAGAAAGTCTATGGTTGAGATGAGGCCAGAGGTGGGCAAACTTTTTGTTTGCCCACCTCTGCCTAGGCCAGAGGTGGGCAAACTTTTTGGCTCAAGGGCCACACTGGGTTTTAAAAATTGGCCAGCGGGCCGCACAACAACCCCCCCCCACGACACACACATAAAAAAATACATTTTTTATAGCCTATAATTTAGTATGACAAAATATTTCTTTTAAAATATTAATTGCTTAAACATACTGCTAATTTTATGCTGTTTAACAAATGTATAAATTGTGCACTGTCGCTTTAAGACAGTCGCTTTAATTCACGTTTATTTTTCAATGATCTTCTGCCTGCTACGGTATGGCCCTCTCACACTTTTTAAATGGTCAGTAGTGGGAACTTCTGCTGCCTTCATGATTTCCTTTTAAAAGTTTCTTATAAGGAGGAGATATCAATTATCAACAATGACAAGCCAGCTGGAACCTGCGGCTCTCTCTCCCTCTCGTGAGTGCAGCGTTCCCAATTAAATGGATCGCATGTTCACGTTAGATCTGCTGCAAAGGAGATAACTAAGAGTTAACTTAGTTTAACATGATGTTATCTCTATTTAACATGATGTTTTGACATTGACATTGTAAACGTTCTCTAAGGAGAGTGAAAAGCAGTTTGCAGTAAAGCTAACCAACGTCGTCTCTATCGCAGGAAAAAAATAGAGCAGCCTGATAACCAAATGAAATGCTCAGTGGTCCGGATGAAAGTGCTTGGCGGGCCGCAGTTTGCCCACCCCTGGCCTAGGCCGTACGGTTCTCGAGATATTCACAGAAAACTGTGTCTGCCCTACCCTCCTTTTGGGGGGTCCAATGCGGCGGGTGGGCGATGGATAGAAACGAAAATCAATGGTTCCGTGTCATCCAATTATTCCAGTCCAATCCACTTTATTTATATAGCACAATTTAAACAAAGACAAGGTTTCCAAAGTGCTGTACACCACAACAATAAAAAGACACAGTAGGATAAAAGTAATAAAGTAAAATAAAACAACATAAAATTAAATAAGTAAAATCAAATCAAATCAAATAAATAAATAAATAAATAAATAAATAAATAAATAAAGTGCACTGCCCACACAACACATCGATCACGCTACCTGGTGTTAAAGGAATTTTCCGGAGTAAAATGCACTTTAGATCGATTTACAGATGATTGGGGGTACATACGTTGAGTTGACATCAAAATCATGTCATTCGGATGTGTTTTGAGAAAGTTCGATTGTACCGTTTTCAGTCAAAACTCGTAGCCTGGAAGTGAGCAGGGCAAATCAATTTTGCCGCTACAAAACGCTATTTTTGTACATCTTCTACAGTTCCAAACAACATAACACTTACGTGGTAGTGAGTAGAGGGTCCCTAAAGCCAAACCGAAGTATCCCGAGGTCTTTATGTGGTCGGATAGAGAGTCCAGAATGAATTTCATCAAGCCAGTACCTTTCCGGAAATGTTGCCATCTTTGCTGCCATCTTCAGGGAAAGTCCGTAGAGTCGATTGCTGAGTGTGTTGTAACACGCTCTGGAAATTCACAATTTCAATTAAGCGTTTAAAAAAAAAAAAAAAAAATTAGTCCAGTCCATACAACTTCATTTCAATTTCGAAATAAATACTGGACTATGTTTAAAAAAAAAAAAAAAAAAAAAACGGCATAGTTGTGATTTCTGAAAGTGAACCTTTACATGATATATCTGTCTTAAACTGTCTTTTGTTGCTTGTGAAATACATATAATACACATTTTTGTATTAATAGATTGTTATCTGGTGTTATTTATCATATGGCGTGACACCATAATTTTGATGAAAATAAATAGGCTTTTGGGGTCTAAATTATACAAATCTCAATGGAACAATAGATAGAAAATAGGGTCAGCAAAAGTCACAAGCATTTTCTTTTTTTTTATATCAAGGTATGTCAAAATGAAAATGACGTTCATTGAAAGATTGAGGACATATGCCTTACTCTGTGTATTGATGAAGAAATATACTGTAAAATGTAATACATTTGCACAAGGAAATGCTAGATCTTGACGAGGTAATGATAGAAGATTATAATACATTGACTCACATTAAAAACAAAAATACCCCATTATAATTTTACACACAATAACTTTCATGTCACACCATATGACAATTTTAGTCACTACCACAACTAATTAGTGAATAAATATGAATTTCAACACAAAATCTAAAAGACCATACATATTTTTGGGAATGGAAGGGTCAGTACAACAGGACTAAGTGATTTCCATGCCTAATATTTTTCAAAAACTTTTTTTCGGCCTAAAACGTCAACCACCATATATATATATACATTACATAACATCACCTTTCAATAAACTCATCTACTGAATGAATCAACGAGGTAGTGTTTACTATGTGGGACTTTTAACTAGAGAGCAACAGATTCAGCCGAACCTTTTAACACATTAATATGATTTGCAGTTGATTTCCAAGTATTTAATTATGATGCTTTGGTATCAGTATAAAACAATGTGTGTGTGTGTGTGTGTGTGTGTGTGTGTGTGTGTGTGTGTGTGTGTGTGTGTGTGATAGATACAGACATACCAAACTGTTTTAACTTGACAGATAGCCTGGGCTTTTGACATGTAATGGAGCATGTAGCATAAGCAAGGGCTTGTTTTACTTCTTCCCGGTGCATGAGTCAAACTGTTGATTTAGGACCATGCTCCTTTGGTGGCTGCTCATCTATTAAAAGACTGGTGGCGATTGATACGACTACCGTAAAACTTCAAATAATCGCCGAGTCCCTAAGATACGCCTGTCTCTTTTAAACTCCTGGCATGACTACAGGTTTGGGTTAAAGGCCGGTCTCCAGTAGAGGCCTGGTCTGTTTTTTAGTTTCGGGTTGTATTTAATCTTCTAAAACCCGTCAGATCGTCATTCACATGTCTGGTCACAGTTGCAAGGTTTTAGAATGTTGCATCAAGTTGCTGCTCGTAGCTGCAGACTGCGCACGTTATGATTAGATGGCATTAAAAGACTGCGGTGGGGAAAAGCTAGAGTTCCAAATTGTATAACTTTTTTCCCAATATGAACTATGCCTGTGTCCGACTTCGTCATCGTTCAATTCATCCCTTGTGTTTAAAATGTGCGGATAGGCCGATGGTAAGCTTGGTTCGCGAACGTTATTCTTTATTCTAAATGCCATGGCGATAAAGAGAAAGAAGTCAGAAAAGAAATTTACCTTAGACTAGGCTATATCAGAGCCCGTCTACGGACATTCTCTGGCTATATAACCTACTGAAATAGGTTAATGATGTAAAGTCAAGTGCGCTTCTATGGGACTGGTGTAAAAATCAGTTTTTTATTGATGAGTCGGAGTGGCAAGTGCTGCGCATAGTTGCAGTGGAATGTGGCTGCCCAGGGCATTATAAAACTTCTCACTCTTAGACCTACTCATACACAGCGGAAGAAACTGGAATCCATGCATTTCCACTGAATTATTTTTGGAATCTGATCCCTTATCATACCTGTTCATTCTTACTGGTCGCCGACATCGGACTAAATTCAAGATGGCTGCAAACGCTAAACTTCGCGGAAGATACTGTCTGTATAAATCGCCTTGTAAGTAAACTACCAGTGCTTTTCAAAGTTCTCAATGTCTCGCTTTAAATGTCAGGGCCCTCGGAAGTCTATCAATGAAGTGTGGAGATACATTGAGCCTCGTAAATGGGTGTAAAACAGTGATTTATTTGTATTTAGCCCGATGCCGGGCACCACTATTGAAAAAGCTGTTGGTAGCATCGGCTAACTAGCGCAGATTTTGGAGTGCAGGGACAAGCCGAGATGGGCTATGAGACATAATGCTCACACTGGTATCATGTTTCAATACACTTTAGGTCAATATCACACCGGAGTTCTCCTTTAACAGTACACACGTAATACTCTTTTTGTCCACTGGTGGTAGTTTTGGCGCTGTTTCGCGTTTGCCATCGAAAACGGAATGAAATGTATAGTAGGCCTACTGTACCTGCAAACAATGTAAGAAGCCTCTGCTGACTGCATCAGTGCTCAAAGTATTCTAAAAGTTTATCAATTAATTGTTAACTAGATGTACCGCATAGCGGTACAAAATATGACCGCCGCTCAGTCCTGTACATCCGTTCCGCGAAAATAAATCACACTTCAATTTGTCTCCATATTTTACTCCATCCCCCACTCTTGAAACTTTTTGTGTATGCTTGTTTGGCATGCCTGACTTTGTGTGTGTGCAGGCTGCACAGAAAGTAGGTGAATAGATTGTAGAATAGCCAAAGAAGATGTAGCATTGTTATAAAACCTTTAAAATCTCTAAACAATCACAAGTAGGGCAGTTCATCACATTTCATCCATTGCAACTGGATTGATGAAAGGTCACTTACACCTGTAGGCTACATTGTATTTGGGAAAACAAAAGGTATCAGCATAATGTTATTTATTTATTTATTTTATGTATTTATAAACAAAAACATCTCTGTCAGTTCCATGCCGTTTTCAACAGCTATCAAAACAAAGGTCATTTTGGATGGATGGATTTTTTTGTGAATGTTTCTTCTTCTACATAAGATTTTAGTCATCTTTAGTTCATGTAATACTTTTATTGTCAATGCACAAATTAAGTAACAGTAGTCTGAAACGTTATTGTTAATGCACAAATTAAGTAACAGTAGCCTAGTCTGAAACGAAATGCTGTTTTACATCTAACCAGTGGTGCAAATAACTGACATGGCCTTGAAGGAAATGCGTCGCTAGACTGTTCATACACATTTTAACGGGCCAAAGTTGAAGAGCTTTTGTCCGTTATTGTTCGTGCAAATATAGGCTGATTCATGTTCCCTTGCATTGTGTAACTGAGGTCCATGGCTAGTCTGGCTTTCATCAGACCAAGCTCAATCTTTTAAGAAATCAAAAATAAATAGCCCGGGCAGATCAGGCTGGGTTCACCCAGCCTAGTCCATAGGCACCCGATATTGTTTAATTTTCCGATTGAGATATACACGCTCTGGCTATTCTAAATGCAAAAATGCATCAGGGAGTTATGACAAATCGGTAACTAACAAACTAGATCCTAATAGAAGGCTGTTAGCTTCCCTAAGCTACAGGTAGGATTATAAGGTAGGCCTATTTACAACATAAATTGTCAATAGGCTATGCTGCGACACAAATAAAATCTCCTTTGAAACCAATGGTTTTACGCCTTACAGTATCAAGCGGACTTAAACTGTCATATCATCGTGGTGAAAAGTTGTAAAAACATTCACGCAGCTCCATGAGTCAAGGAAAGCGCGAATGAAGTAGCCACTTCTAAATGGGACCCACTACACAGTAGCTTAAGGTGTGTTGCTAAAGCAGCCATAATGAAATGAAGGTGTCATTGTTTGGATACTTCACACACACGCTTTTTAATTTCACAGACTACAACTACCAAGCTGTAATCAAAGCACATCGATTCCCCTCACACACCCCTGCACGCACTTTAAAACAAAATAAACAGGCGCCTCAGTCTCACGCATGTATAGGCAAACTGTATCAGACCGGGTAACGTTGGTAAATCTTCCATTGCACAGAATGATTTTGTAGCACATGCAATAAATGACAGTCGAAAGATACAAACAGTGCTGCTATCAATTTGCTTGGTATAACCGCATTTATAGTTTTCTACAAATGCAATCAATCAAATGCCTCCATCACTCAACCAACGCTAACGGTAACATTACCTAGGTCCTTATTGATATTACAAGATTAACGCGTCCTGCAGTAAAACCAAGCATGTCCGATAAACATCCTCAGATTTATTTCGGCTTCAAGAAGAAATGGGAATTACACTTCACGCGAACATCGCCCTATCCTTATTAGATGTTAAACTGCAGTAAATTACAGTCCTTGTAGGAAGCGTCCATTGTTTTTCCATCCCACTTTTAACTTCCAACAAAATTACGTCTCACTGCAACGATCATGCCATCTAGTGGACAAACGACTACTTATCGCCAATACTGAAAATGCAGCCATGATGATGATGATGAATATTTATTTTGGCTTTCTTTTTAATCCTACTGAATTTGTAATTATGTATCGGCCGCTCTAATACCGATAATATGTGGGTGCCTGTGTGTGTGCATGTGTATATGTGTGCATCGCCATTTACAGGCCAATGAGTGTACAGTCACTAAATGTACACATAACCTAATTTTTTTAGACCCCCATGGATGAAATTCTCTACGACACTTGGCATACCCCCAGAGAATGCCAGGTCAATCATACACATAAAATTTGGTGCAGTTCTGAACATCTTAACTAAAGATAGGGCGATTAAAGCAGAATAATATTGCATTTTCATTTTTACGGGGGTGGGGTGCAAATCACAAATGAGTGATTATGAGCCAGGTTGATGTGGGCCCTTGAGACCAACATACCATAAAAGATTCTTCATCCTCAGTGCCACGGTTCAGGTAGTTATTTAGGAAAAACTGTTTTTTTTTTTTTTTTGTTCGGGGGGGCCCAGCACGGGGGGGGGGGAGGATGGGTGGTGGTGGTCCCCGGGGACGAAATGAAATTTTTCCGTAAAAGTCTAGTGGGGCTACATACCCACCAAATTTCATGTACCCCGGTGGTTCGGTGTCCCGGGTATCAATGACCAAAAATTCAGGGAGTAGATGACGGGAAAAATTCTTGAATTGTGTGCATGTGTGCGTGTACAAATTTATGTTTATGTGTGTGGGTGTGTGTGTGTGTGTGTATGTGCGTGCTTGTGTGTTTGCCTCATATGTGTGTTTGTGCATGTGCATGCATGCGTACATATGTCTACTGTGTGAGTATGTGTCATCACATTATGATTACTGTAAATGTATGTGTGTGCGTGTGTATCTGTTTATGCACATGTGTGCACATGGAATGGGTTAACATGACCCCTGGAGGCAAACATACAGAAAAAATTGGTCATCCTAGGCCCTACAGTTCTCAAGATATTCACAGAGAACTGTGTCTGCCCCCACCCTCCTTTCAGGGGTCCAGTCCAGCGGGGGGCTACAGATCAAAAACGAAGAATGACGGTTCCGTGCTATCCATGTGGGGTACATGCCCACCAAGTTTTGTGTACCCCAGTCTTTCAGTGTCCCGGAATCCTTGTTGGTGTATACGTCACTAAATGTACACATACATTACTTTATTGTAAGGCCCCCCATGAACGAAAGTACACAAAACTTGGCATGCATTCGGAGGGTGTCATAATGATCCTACACTTTCAATTTCATGCAGTTTTGACCTTGTCAGCCAGAGATATTGTGATGAAAACACCTAATTTTTTGCTTTTTAATTTTTAACTAGGTGGCTATACATGAAATAAGTGGTAATGGGATGGGTTGACATGCCCGCTTAAGACCAACATACATAAAAAGGTGGACCTCCTAGGCCCCACGGTTCTCGAGATATTCACAGAAAACTGTCTCCGCCCACCTACAGGCCAGTTGGTGTATAGTAACATAAATTAATTTATTGTGTGGCCCCCATGAACGGAATTCCACAAAACTTGGCGTGCATACAGAGGGTGTCATAATGATCCTACACTTCCAATTTCGTGCAGTTTTGACTATGTTAGGTCACAGATACCTTCAATTACAACACCACATTTTACTTTTTGTGTTTAACTAGGTGGCGCTATACATGAAATGAGTGGTTATGGAATGGGTTGACATGGCCCCTTGAGATCAACATACAAAAAAAATGGTCCTCCTAAACCCTACGGTTTTCGAGATATTCATAAAACTGTGTCTGCCCCACCCTCCTTTCGGGGATCCAGTCCAGCTGGGGCTACAGATCAAAACGAAAAAACGATGGTTCCATGCTATCCATGTGGGGTTACATGCCCACCAAGTTCCGTGTACCCCGGTCTTTCAGTGTCCCGGGAATCATTGACGGAAAAACAAAAAAAAAAAATCTGACTAAACCTATATGACCGCCGCTTCGCTGCGCGGCGGTCATAATAACTAACTAACTTCTATTCATGTCATAATTCTGGAACTTTCTGGTATAATTATTTATATTTTTTATTCACTCGTTCAAATATTCTCATCATAAAGTTCTCATCAGGTGAGTGAAAGTTAGAATGGTGGTCATTTCAGATGTTTCTGCCACCACTTCATAAAACTCATAGTTTGAGAACTTGAGAACTAGGATATTGCTTGTTCACAACTTGAGCTGTGTAGGTCTTGTCCCTCATGCTGGCCCATACAAAACCCACAAGCTGACCCTCGACACACAACAGTCAATAATGTGACCCGATTTAAACTGGTTTTCACCCCTTTGGACACTCTTGATTTCGTCCTTGAAACTGAAATATTCACGGGGGCATGGACGGTTTGCTAACCATTTTACTGCAGTGTCTACCCGGTGGTAGCATCCATAGACAGTAAAAGAAAGGTAGCATCCAGCTTTGCTATCAGCTAGCTAGCTAGTTCAAAGGTTTAAGTTCTTAATGGGGATATACAGGGCTTTTTATTCCTCGACTAAGGTGATGTTTCATATAAACAACAATTCATGTTCATAGAAACAACAAGGTCACTAAAACATAATATATTTCATACCTGTATTGCAGCATGTAGGCTAATGTTAGCAGCATTATAATGACATTCTAATGTCTGAAAGGCTAATGATTAGCCTATCGGCTACCTGAAAAGTTAAGTGTTCAAACTAGCATTTGCAGTGTTCTATTTGATGGTGTATTGGCCCTGACTAAGTTCGTGTGATAGCCTATATAAACCACAATCCTTGTTGATACAAGTACCAATGTTCGTCTAGAAAGTTTTTATTCACATTAAGATTTTCGCCTTAGGCAGTAAAAGACTCTTTGTCAATAATTTTCGCTGATAAAGTTTCGCAATAATTTGCCATCTTTGTCAATCATTTTCGCTGATAAAGTTTCAAACTATGACCTTAACGGCCTTTCCACCAATCAGAGGCATCACTGTGGGATTGTGGGATTGTTCAGGATTGTGGGTAATGAAGTACTTATCCAAGACATCGCAAATAAAATACATTTATCTCAAAACGAGGTTAGTGCCCCGTGAACTTTTGGCGTCTATATGAGCATACACAATCGCTTAGTACAGCTGTAGCTGGTTTTGAGACCATGTGCAGTTAAGTTTTTATGGCTTATACCCGAATTGTCAATGGAGAAATTGCATTGAATTCTTACTTCCGGAAACTCCTGTGGGCGGGACTGTGATGCTCTATTGATGCAAGTTCGGCACATTATTAATGTTACTCTAGTAAGAACACTAGGTCAGCCTATAGTAAGTAAAGTATACTTGTGTTACTGCAGTAAGATGTAGTGTTATGTTTTACAGTGTATGAGCTTTCAGTGTGATACGATCTCTTTGTAAATTACGTTTAATTAAAATGTGTTTCATCTGTTCTGGCTATCCCTGCTATTTGGATCTTACTGTATCTCACTCAATGAACAACATCTCAACACTAAATGAATGATGATCCGTAATTGTCATCAGATAGCCTAGTCATATAGGTAGACATTCAGTGTGTTTGAAATAATTAATTCGATAATATTTTCCATCTTTGCAGAGGAAATGTTTTGTGTAAAGGGAATTAAAGGCCTCTCATATAGACGCCTGTCTCTAATACTAGCCGGTGCAGTTTGGTGATTTGGGAAAATAAAAGCCCGGGCTATTATTTGGAGTTTTACGGTATGTTAATGTTTGTATTAATGTGTTAATTTGCGTTACATTGCGTTTGCGTTACATAGAGATGTATTGCGTTTGCGTTACATAGAGATGTCTGTGTGTTTATTTGTTGGTAAGTGTGTGTGTGTGTGTGTGTGTGTCGTATGTCTGTGTGTGTGAAAAAGAGGATGAAAGAAAGAGAGAGCTTTTAGAGAGGAGGGAGTGTTTGTGTTTGTGTGTATGTGTGTATGTGCATGTGTGAGTGGTCACCCTTGCAGCAAAGAAGTTGGGCCTTGGAGATATATATATTTGCAAAGCCAACGAAACTCTAGCACGTCAAGGATTACAACAAGAAACCGGAGCAGCCGCGGGCCGGGATGGATGTGTAGATAAGGATTAGTGGACAAGGTCACTCCTTGAGTAGATGTGAGAACAGCCCAGGAACAAGACGAGAGAGAGAGAGATAGAGATGAGCTGCGGAAGAGTGGTGAAATGATGGAAGAAAGAAAGAAAGAAAGAAAGAAATTGTGTGTAATACTTTAAAACGATATGTAATCATTCACTGTCCTATTTAATCCACGTTAATTCCACCGTCTAAAAAGGTGAATCACAGAAGAGTTGAATGTTCTCATAAGTCATCAAGAAATTATAATGGTGCAGTTTTTTTTTCCTTTAACTGAAACGAATTTAACACGTTATGAAGATAGAAACATGTGAAAGATGAAAGTAAAAAATGCATTTACATACATTGCATGGACATTTATTTCGGAATAATATGTTATTTTAAATAAAGTACATCCTATTCTCTCTTCAGTTATCTTTAAGGGAGTGTTAACAGAGCAAATAATTTTTTTATGTTGAAATCTGACGACTGATCATCTGATAGTTTTCCTAATACTTTTTTATTCTAATGAACAGGAATCATTGACTACAGATGAAGATTAATTACTTGTCACCTATTTTGCAGAAGTCCAAACAAGACGTGTCCACATAGTGTTGGTGAAGAAAGCCAGCGAACACTGATGGACAGATTGACAGATGAGGAGGAGATGATACACAAGCATGCAAGCAATGACACACATCTCTCTCTCTCTCTCTCTCTCTGTTTGAGCATATAACACAGAGACAAAGAGAGGGATAGAGAGAGGAGGAGGAGGAGAGGCGGAGAGCAAAAGAGAGGATCCATTTGTCCGAGCATTCTTTGTTAATCCGCTGCCAAAATAACTTCTCGATGTCTCACTTGCTTTTCTTTCCCTCCTTTTTCATTAAATGTCATTGCGGCTGGCCGTCCTGTCCTCTAGCTAAATATGGGGAAAGCAAGAGTGTGCATGGGGCATTGGAGTGGTACAGACAGCCTATAGGGAACGGTGTGGGGTGGGGTTTCCTTTTCAAGGACGAAAGTGATTGGTTAAAGTTAACCCTCTCGAGTACGTCTCACCCTATCCCAGTCAGCTGCAGTTTAACTGAGAGGGGATATACAGGTACTTATTGGGGAAGTTCTGTTCTGTTCTGTTGTGAATCCCAGATCTTTCTTTTTCTCTGGCTCTCTTTGGTCAGCTCATCAGCCAAGCCAGCCACTATGGTAAGATTTTCTCTATGCTACCTACCTATTGGATGTTGAGATGTAAAAGGAAAGGACACTGAGCGACAATCAGTTAGTTAGGATGACCTGGTACTTCATGGGATTAGAAGCTTTTTTGAAGACAGTAGTCCTGGAAACAGAGTTGACCGTCTGTAAAGATTATGGATTATATTGGACATTCACTCTTTATGGACTAGTATCTTGACCATGAAATCATCAAGGTGTCCAGAAAAACACCCAGCACAGCACCACTGGATGTATGGGAATGTTTATGTGGGAGCTCAGAGTGTTGGCGTGAAAAATGAACAGGTGTCTGTGGCAAACAGGTCATGCAGTTCTTTTGTGGACACCAGTTGTTGATCATTTTACACGTCTAGTCAGATGTGTACATTTGTATGCAAAATAATATTCAAAATGAAATACATTCAGACTCCATATTCGTTTTCTAAAGTATGTCACATACATTAGTCGTTATTGGAGGAGATTTTTTTGAGGCAAGTTTGCTTTATCTTAGATGCTGTGATGAGAGTTGACATGAAGGTCAGCACTGTCCAGAGAGCACTGGCAGGAACATCAATGTCACATTCATGAGAGCTAACATAGCTGACATCTTAACACTTGAAGCTTAGCTTATAAGCCATGTGCATTGGTCTATGGTGCACTATTTCTGCTGCAGAAGACAGGTTAAAAGGCCAGCAAGGCCAGTAAATGCCCTAGCCATTTGATGCAGAAGGGCTAAATCCCAGAGAGAGAGCTAGTGATTTCTGGACCTTATGATCTGGTGTTGTGCAGGGAGAGAGCAGTCACCCCTTTCGGCCTCAAACGGAAATAATAATTTGGCGTTGTTGCTTATTAATTAATAGGAGCATAAACTCAACCATGGTGACATCACTACATTACACACAGGCATCCCTTGCGCACCACCCCACCTAATGCCTGCCCCCAACAACCCACCCATCCACTTACCCATCCACCTACACACACACACACACACACACACACACACACACACACACACACACACACACACACATACCCATCCACCTACCCAACACACACACACACACACACACAAACAGAACTTCTCCCATTTCATGGTGCTCCACACACTAGTGCTTCACCTTTTGCTGTGATCCCAGATACAGTGATACTGGGCCCACAAATGCCTCAAGACAAGCCACACTATCCATCCCATTTGAGACACTGACTGTAGCAAAGAGAAAGAGGTGTAGCACTGCCGGCCTCAAACCAGGACTTCAGAGTAATAAACAAATATGTTGGTTTAGGTTTCAGAGCACTAGTAAAGACCCTCTTCCACCATAAGGGATTTCTTACAGAGGACATTACTGTAATGACAGTTCGCTCAGTGGCAAAGAGTGAGATTTTGTTTTATTCTTTGCAGTTTCTCCTTACATCCTTAGAATGCTTTTTATTGTTGATTGTAATTCAGTGGAACGTTTCCTTCCTGGTTGAAATTAAGTGGATAAATAAGGTTCCCTCCTGGTTTTGAGGGAGAATGATGAGGGTTGTTTTACAGTGTAATGATACAATACACAAAGACATGTTACTAACTGTCTTATTGTAGAGAGTAATCTGACTCTCAATTATTTGAAACGATAGTCACTTATATCACTTACTATCTAGCTCACTATATCACTTCATGATAGGTTGTTTAGGAAGAAGATGGACAATTGCACTGGTTACATCAACATATACATGTTTAACAGACTTAGCTGTGTGTACAGCAGTGATAGTTTGCATTCAAATGAAAAGTTCAAGGTAATGATTTTAGGGTGGAGCATACTTCCTTTTAAACAGCTTCTGTTTCTTTATACGGATATCTATGGCGAGGCGTATATTGAAATTGACAGTGAAAGATTATAAAAAAGAAAGCTTTGAGGTGATTTTTTTGTATGGAAAATATCCACAGCTCTTTTTCCGTCTCCAGTGAAATCATTTGATCTTGATTAGAATCAAGAATCATGTTTCTAACTACTACTGACTATAGATAGCTAACTCAAGTGGCATTTTAGAGAAGGGGGGTGAGGACCAGTCAATTGTAAGTTTGGATGTTTTCGTTAAAATGGGAGGCAGCTAATATTGTTGAAGTCATCATTTTCTGGCACAAAGGTAGGCCTTATTCAAAACAGCACAAAGGTCTTCTTTCAACAATCTTTGATCACAGTCATCTGAAATAAAAAATAGATGTACCGCAGAGCGGTACAAAATATGACCGCCGCCCAGTCTAGCACATTTTTTCCACAAAAAGAAATCACGCTGAAAGGCCTATATGATTCTAACTGTCTCACTAAATTGCATTATCCACACTCAATTCTCACTGGTATCTGCTAGACAACAAGTACCAAAACATGATTAGTTCATAGATTTCACATTTTATACAACCCCACCTCCATCTTGCCTGTTCATAATTCTGAGAAATTTTTGATTGTTTGTGTTATGTTTATGTTATGTGTGTGGTGTGTGTGTGTGTGTGTGTGTGTGTGTGTGTGTGTGTGTGTGTGTGTGCACGTGTTGTGTGTGTGCCTGCGTGTATGCCTGTGCATGCAAGCCGCATATGTCTACTCTGTGAGTATGTGTCATACGTATGATTACTGTGAATGTATGTGTGTGTGTGTGTGTTGTATCTGTTTGTGCACATGTGTGCACATGAAATGGGTTAACATGACCCTGGAGGCAAACATATCGAAAAAAATGGTCATCCTAGGCCCTACAGTTCTCAAGATATTCATAGAGAACTGTGGTCTGCCCTACCTCCTTTGGGGGTCCAGTCCAGCGGGGGGCTACAGATCAAAACGAAAAATGACGGTTCCATGCTATCCATGTGGGGTACATGCCCACCAAATTTCGTGTACCCCGGTCTTTCAGTGTCCCGGAATCATTGGACGGAAATTTGGCCATGCGCGAAAAAAAAAAAAAAATCTGACTAAACCTATATGACCACCCGCCAGCTCTTGGCGGTCATAATAAGTTAGGCAAATTAAAATGAATCACTTGGTAGAAAAAAAAGAAGTAAGAGATTAGTCCTTTTCCATGGATGGAATGTTCTTTGATTATTTGGACAATACAATTTTCTTTGTGTGTATCTGAGATAACCTCTCACAAAAATGCCTCTTTCTTTTTCAGCCGACTGATGCCCAAACTGATGCTCGCTCCTTCTTGAGCGAGGAAATGATTGCGGGTAATTTTGTATGTGTGTGTGTGTGTGTGTGTGTGTGGGGGTGTAAGCAAGTAAGTGGTGACTCCTTACCTTCAGTGGTCATGAAGTCCATTTGTGTCCCGGTATTTTGATAGAGGTCTCTCTCTCTCTCTCTCGGTGCACAAGGTTTGCCTACATAAAACATTGTCAAATAAATGATTGATAATTGATGTTATGTATAGCCTGTGGCCAGAGGGAGGCATAAATGGCTAGTCCACTGGCTTACAGATATGGGGGCCTACTTCGATTTGCCTCTGTATGCCTGAAGACATTACTGAATATAGTAGCCTACTCTGCCTCCTGCTGTTCCAATGCCATATTATTTAGACAAAACCATCAATAACATTATATAACAGTGCTTCAATATTGCTATTTAAGTGCATTCGTCGGGACGGGGGGACAACATTTATCCCCCTCTGCCCCTCATATTGATTAATGCTACTTCATATAAGTAAAGCGCTGCAACGTGAGAACAGTCTAGTAGGCTAGCCTACATAATAATCTGACATCAGAAACGCACCGTCACCGTCAGCACTGATGCTGCTGACACAGTGGCTGCGTGATAACTTAATTTGGCCTTGATCGTGCAGGACATTTCAGAATGTCGAGTGTGTAATCCATAATAAATGGCTAGGTTCAATGGAAAAGTTAGCTGGACAAATGAAAGAAAACGAGAAGGATTCAGTGAAGCATAATAATGTTTTAGAACCTTCAAAATTAGAAAACTGATGCAACTGAGATGGAGGACAACTGCACGTAGAGTAGAACGTAGGCCTATTGTCCGAAGGAACTTACATTAAATGAGGAGATATTTGCTGAATGTCACAAAAAGTGTTACAGAAATGGCATCGCTTATTCAATGGCTCTCTCCCGAAACACCTGTAGTTTGCGGAGGACGAACGAGAAAGCCCTCGTTTGATAAATCAGCCAGTAGTAGACAAATAACTTTTAGAAATAATCTGTACTGCAAAAACGAATGTTGGTGGGTATTTAAACTATCTAGCGGGTGTTTTAACAGCTGCAAGAAATAGAAGCTTCATGGTCTTTATGTTCTGGTTCGTAAATTATTTTCATAAAACTTAAAGTTGCCCTATAACTTTACTCTCCAAACTCTTCACTGCACTGTAGGCAATTAACTGACAGTATGATAGGCTATTTATTTTCTGTAGGCTACAATAAACACATTTATTTTTTCAACTTTTGCAATATTACGCACTTGGCTACTGAACGCAAATCAGCAGGAGAGAGAATGCACGTAGCCTATACGCAGCGTGTAGCGCAATGTGTAGGCTATTTGGTTACCAACTAACACTGTTAGCCATTTCACTAACTTAAGACTTCAGTGCCATCATATACAACGTTTTTTTACACAACAAATACAGAAAGGATGGAGGCAGCAAAAGTAGAGAAGTCATTTCAGATGGGGCAAGAACAAGGTGAATTTCTATGCTTGTCAAAACGTAGTCCTACCCTGCATTAGAGGAGCTGATCATCATACCAAGCACACTCGCTGTTTAAAGTCATACACCACGGTAAACTAAAATGTTACAAAGGTGGCAAAATAATATAGGGTATTATTAGCCATTACATTACT
Source organism: Alosa alosa (assembly GCF_017589495.1). Classification (NCBI taxonomy): domain Eukaryota; kingdom Metazoa; phylum Chordata; class Actinopteri; order Clupeiformes; family Clupeidae; genus Alosa; species Alosa alosa. Next base: position 28,511,316 of record NC_063192.1, on the reverse strand, counting down.
AGGCTATGAATCGTTCGTTCATTTTTTTTAATTTTTTTTTTGGGGGGTGGGGGTGGGGGGTTTACAAACTTATTCAAAATCATCCCCCCCTCTGGTTTTTACACAAATCGCACCCTGTCCATTTCGCTGAGGTCACCGAGTACTGTCGGTATGGAAAAAAACCCCGAAAACAATCGGTTTTACCAAACTCGAGTTGCTGCAGCCAACAGCTAAAGTAGCCAGGCAGCTACAGCGCTACACTCTGGGGGCATGAACATGGGGCTCAAGAACATGCCTGGCTGCTTTAGCTGCTGTGAAAAATCACCAGATATCTCCTTTGATTGAACGTTTTTGAATAAAATGCAGTTGCTTTAAATTCATATCTTTGTTTTTGTCAGAGTTCAAGGCTGCCTTCGACTTGTTTGACACAGATGGAGGCGGTGATATCAGCACCAAGGAGTTGGGTCAAGTCATGAGAATGTTGGGTCAGAACCCAACCAGAGAAGAACTGGATGCCATTATTATAGAGGTTGATGAGGATGGTAAACTATCAAACTTGTTAATGTAATATCTCCCTGATCATTTTGTTTTTTCCATCAAATATTAAACAAATGTGTAATCTTTGTATAGAACTAGGGCTGGGACAAGTCGACGTAATCGATTACGTCGACGCAAAAAATACGTTGATGCAAAATATGCGTGTCGATTTGTCAGACCCAAGACGCGTGCTGCCAAATATTTTGAATTTTACACCTTCAGTGTTTCCCATACGTTGACTAATCTGTGGTGGGGCGTCACAAAATCAAAACCGGCCGTCATACATCGATGTTCTATGTTGTACTATTTAAATTAAAGATAAGATACAATCCTTTCATTGAGCTGCACTTTTCATGCACGCAGCCTTTCCCTGCCACGCCCGCTCTCTCTCGTAACGAGCCCGCTGCCCCTCCTATGCATGTGCATTTAACATAAAATATTCACGATTGTTGAAGGATTGTTGTTGCGACATAGAAGCATTGCATAGAACACGGCTGGCTAAATTGCTATTAAATCCGCTTAGCATCATGACCATGCTGTTCAAATTTGTTCAACACTGCTGCAGTCAAGTTAATTCTGCTAAGGTCTTATCACAACATAGTTCACTGAGGAGACTAAACTTAGTTAAGTTATGCAATCAAGCAGTATATCAAAGCTAACGTTAGAATACTGTTTGGATGTTGAGTTTAGCATGCTTACTTACAGCTGCTTGTCAATTTCGTTACTCAGGGCTCATTTTATTGACTCTGACACTGAATGTTTGCAAAATCCCGATGTAAATGGAAAAGTGTTTTCTAAGACTCAAAAGTGCTTGTCCCAAGGAGAAGTACAAACTGTTATTTGAACTAACTACGTTATGAATTGCATCCATACATCAGCAGCCGTTTAACTGCGTTAGTGTTACAATTGCAAGGGAACGAACGTCTTAAAGTGACAGGCACTCAATTAGACCTATACACTACTGAACTTTATTGAATGCTACCTCTGACTAAGAATGCATTACTTTGCACTTGTATAGTCTTTTATTTTGGAATTTTAAGAGCAATAAACATAAATTGCAATGTTAAGGAATTCATGTTTTTTTTCATTCAGATATATAAATCAACATGTATAAATTGCTATTAGTCAATTAATGGGGAGATAATCGATAATCGAATCGGACTGAAAAAATAATCGCTAGATTAATCGTTTAAAAAATAATCGTTTATCCCAGCCCTATATAGAACACTATACGATATGGTAATGAGTTATTCATTAATATAAAGTGCAATGCAAACACATACCTCTTTAATATAAACATTAACATAAAAACACCTAGACAAAATGGACTTAAACTGCTAATTCTGAAAAGGCATCAATTCAAAATATAACTGTTTATTTCCTTCAACATTCCAGTTATCCTAGAGAGCATTAGTGTTTATATTCCAAATTTCAAGTGCCTGTTATTATAGGTATCAGTGTGATCACATCGGTAAAGATATTATTAATCTTCTATTAACCTTCTGTAGGCAGTGGAACCATCGACTTTGAGGAGTTCTTAGTCATGATGGTGCAGCAGCTGAAAGAGGACCAGGCTGGAAAGTCAGATGAGGAGCTGTCGGAATGTTTCCGTGTGTTTGACAAGTGCGTATCTCTAAGCCTTAAAGGAGAATTCCGGTGTGATATTGACCTAAAGTGTATTGAAACATGATACCGAGTGTGAACGTATGTCTCATAGCCCATCTCGGCTTGTCCCCTGCACTCCAAAATCTGCCAGCTAGTTAAATATGCTACCAACAGCTTTTTTTCAATAGTGGTGCTTCGGCATCGGGCTAGCCATGCAAATAAATCACTGTTTTACACCCATTTACGAGGCTCAATGTATCTCCACACTTCATTGATAGACTTCCGAGGGCCCTGACATTTAAAACGAGACATTGAGAACTTTGAAAAAGCACTGGTAGTTTACTTACAAGACGATTTATACAGACAGTATCTTCAATGGTTTAAGCGTTTGCAGCCATCTTGAATTTAGTCACGATGTCGAGCGACGAGTAAGAATGAACAGGTATGATAAGGGATCAGATTCCAAAAATAATTCAGTGGAAATGCATGGATTCCAGTTTCTTCCGCTGTGTATGAGTAGGTCCAAGAGTGAGAAGTTTTATAATGCCCTGGGCAGCCACATTCCACTGCAACTATGCGCAGCACTTGCCACTCCGACTCATCAATAAAAAACTGATTTTTACACCAGTCCCATAGAAGCGCACTTGACTTTACATCATTAACCTATTTCAGTAGGTTATATAGCCAGAGAATGTCCGTAGACGGGCTCTGATATAGCCTAGTCTAAGGTAAATTCCTTTTCTGACTTCTTTCTCTTTATCGCCATGGCATTTAGAATAAAGAATAACGTTCGCGAACCAAGCTTACCATCGGCCTATCCGCACATTTTAAACACAAGGGATGAATTGAACGATGACGAAGTCGGACACAGGCATAGTTCATATTAGCGTAGCAGCAACTGGAATCTATGCATTTCCACTGAATTATTTTTGGAATCTGATCCCTTATCATACCTGTTCATTCTTACTCGTTGCTCGACTTATCGTGACTAAATTCAAGATGGCTGCAAACGCTAAACTTCGTGAAGATACTGTTTGTATAAATCGTCTTGTAAGTAAACTACCAGTGCTTTTTCAAAGTTCTCAATGTCTCGTTTTAAATGTCAGGGCCCTCGGAAGTCTACCAATGAAGTGTGGAGATACATTGAGCCTCGTAAATGGGTGTAAAACAGTGATTTATTTGCATGGCTAGCCCGGGCGAAGCACCACTATTGAAAAAGCTGTTGGTAGCATCGGCTAACTAGCCAGATTTTGGAGTGCAGGGGACAAGCCGAGATGGGCTATGAGACATACGTTCACACTCGGTATCATGTTTCAATACACTTTAGGTCAATATCACACCGGAATTCTCCCTTAAGCATGAACTGAATCTCTGAAGTATTTTCCCCTCTCCCCAATAATTTGGCAAGTACCTGTGAACCAATAATTATTAATAATTTGGTTAAATCTGTTTTTTGTTTGAGTTGCTGTACATGGTCACATTGTAAGAATAGGCTATAGCCATCCTGGTTGCAGTACATTTAAACATCTGCAGGGGGCACTGCCAAAAATCCTTCTGTGCATAGTAGATAGTTACAGACATCCCCATCTGCAAATAGTCATTTTAGGGAGGTATCCAGAAGAGCGCTTCATGAACAGGCACATGGACCACACACACGCACTGTCTCTCTCTCTCCCTTTCCTTCGTGTGCGCGCTACACTCAGATGCACATGCAATTTGGAGCAAAGAGTTACTTAGCCTACTCTTTGATTTGGAGCAAAGTCTCGGTCTCGCGTGCGCGCTCCAGATTTCGTGAGATTGTATCTAATTTGCGGGCATAAGGGAGCCACTATCAATATGCGGGAGACTCCCGGAACTTCAGGAGACTTGGGATGTCTGCTTAGTTATTGAAAATTCCATTTAGATTTCATACATTTCATTCCTAAAAATAGCAGGAGGAGTCAAAACATGAGCGATACCCATCAGCAGCACACTGTAGGCCTACATACATATCAGTATCAGTGCAATAGATCTTCAGGAGATTTACTTCTTATTAACACTTAAACGCTCAGATTATTTTAGGCATACTTAAAAACCCCTGCTTATCTGGCTTTGGTGAAATTACCCTGGGTAGGAAAAACTAAACTTCTGCCAGTTCGTTGTCGTTTATGGTGTATATTTATCTGAAAATCCTGTATGACTGTGCTTATAAGCACCTACCTAGCTGTTTTCCTAATCCAGCTGTCACAGCGGTTAATAGGAAGCTGTAGCATTATGGATATTAAGACATGAATGATTGTTTTGATTCCAATGACGGTGGCAACAGGAATGGGGATGGGTGGATTGACCGTGAGGAGTTTGGTGACATCATGCGCGCCACTGGAGAACCATTGATGGAGGAAGAAGTGGACGAATTGATGGCTGACGCAGACACAAACAAAGATGGCAAGATCGATTTCGATGGTGAGGAGATTTGATCTGTAAATACACACACACACACACACATACACACACGCACACGCACACACTCTGCTCCCCTCATTATGTCTATAACCACCTTCATTATGTGTGTGTGGACTATCACCACATCCCTCTCCCATGGTTTCACTGTAATCCAGACTCTCTCATTCTCTTCCACAGAGTTTCTGAAAATGATGGAGAACGTCCAGTAAGAGAAAAAACACATTCCTTCATGCCCCATTCTTGACAAGAGGCTGTGGTGAAAAAACAGAGAACTAACACCTTGGATACTAATGAAAGAAGAATGAAGATTGTAGGAAAATCAGCAGCCGATGGTGATAAATCGACCATATATTCTACTGTCAACACTTTTCTGGAGATGGCTGCTGGTGGACATCTATAAATAGCTATGTGAAACCCTTGAAGTGGACAGCTAACACCCCCCCCCCCCCCCCTTCCCCAATCTACTCCCATTCCTCCTCCTCCCAATGCACCCTTGAGACTTTCCCTCCCACCCCTTGCCCCTCTCTCTCAGCTGTCTTCTTCCACACCTGCTCCTTCTGGAAAGATACCCGCCTACCCCATCCCACCCCTTATTTGAGTCTCCTCTTGGGCCCTCATCGTGTGCCCCACCCTCTGTAAAATGTTTCAAAATAAACCAGCTTCCATCTTTGCCTCAGAATCCCACCTCCATGTTATACATTGATGTTAAAGAGACTTCAAATGGTGTAAAACACTCAGAAACTAAACCATTTAATTCAGGAAGTTTGTGTGTTCAGGGAATTTATTTCTTCTTGAATTAGACAACAGCCCTGGCAGAGACAAACAGAATCGGCTGAGCTTCTCTCTACTTGACAGAAATTACTGGAATGTTTACAGCATGTTGTTTTTAATGTATTTCTCACTGTCCTTTCCAGTAAAATTTCCATGCCATTATTGCAAGTTGACACATTTGTCTTTTTGTCGTCTCATTCTCCATATTCCACACCTAAATATAATATTGCATGTCAAAGAGATACGTCATTGCATTTTCTCATAAAAACTAAACCACCCTCCCCTCCTTTCCCCTTCCCCGCCCTCCCACCTTCCTTGGCACTCGTTTGGGTCACAGATCATATATCCAGATCATGAAAAATCTTCTCTCCCCTCAATCGCGTTTAACATCCATGTGGCAGTCCATAGGCAGAGAGACATATTCCAAATACTCCTATATCCACAATACTTACCTTTATGTGTTACTTGTCTTTTACTATAACAGCTAAACAGTCACAAGTGGCACATTTGTTTAAAAGGGAAAAAACACCATTATACCTTTTCTAACCAAGCAACAGAATGCAAGGTAACGATGTCTTTCATAACCAAACAAAATGTCATCCCAATAAAAAAAAAAAAAACAGGGCAAAAAAGATCTAATCTCATTCACTCAGTGGGATCTTCGCATGCTGCTCAGCCTACATCATCCACTGATGTGTCTTTGTCTCCCAGGAAAGGTACAGTCACCATTCACCAATTGCGTTTGTTGTAAATGCCCATACCATCTCCCAGGACTGGAATGCAAGGTCAAGCCTCGAAAAGCCAGATAATTGATTCTGAACCATCCCCTGAGTGGTGCTTCTAAAAATGTTCGAATACCATCACAATGCTTGCGCGCATCACTCCACAAATTCTCCCTTTAAAAACATAGCCCCTCGACCTCAAAGTATATAGGGCTTAATGCCCTCCCCCATGCCAATAGCCCCAGTCAAGAGTTCCCGAACTCCTAACGCATGTCTCTTTGCCCGCCTTCCTGGCTGGGTTCAGGAAACAACCTCCATACATGGAGAGCCAGATTTGAGGCCGCAGTGTGTGCAAATTACCTGGTTTGTTGGTTGTATGTGTGTTTTCAGGGGAGGGGGCCACTCTATCCCCTTTTAGCTTTCAATCATTTGCTATTCGGGGCGCTGTGAAATTTCTGCACCACTGCAGTTTTTCCTGGGCATCTAAGGTTTCACTCTCACCCCTGAGAAGTCCCAAGATAACTATCCACCCAAGAGCCTAACTTGCTCCGCACAGGCAGTCTCCTGAACGTTATAAACGTCATTTCAAACACCATATCCTTCATTTGCATCCGGAAACTAACAGCAGTAATTTGGCAACCTTTAATACAACCTCAAAATGAGAGTGATTACAACCTCGCTGTCTATATTGTCTACATTCAAAATAAATATTAGTTGACTGTCTAACAATGAGACACATACATGTTGGTAAAGTGGGCTTGTAGGCTGCTAAATTGATCAGAATCCAGCATGCATTTATCAATAACTGGATTCCTTTTTATATGTCCAATTTATTTATCCAATTTTATTTTCAATCTGTAAACCTCTGATTCCGTTCTAAATATGCTCTCTGTTTATATTGAATGTCTGAACCAAATCTCAAAACGTTATAGAGCAATTGCAACTACTGTTGTACAAAATAAAAATTTCGATTGGCTTGTAGGCAACCAAGAACCCTAAAAGTTCAAGATTCTAAATCTGGAGGCCTGGGTAACGCCAGGGGGCGTGTCTTAAATGCTCGGTTTTAAGTGAGTCTGAACTGTCACTTGACGTCTAGTCTATCTGTTGAGGTGCACACGGATTGACCACTCCTTTTGGGCTTATTTCGTGGATATTAAGGGGGAAAACTAATCCACTTGCCTACCATGGTAAGTAGGCATAATAACACAGTCAGCGTCGACTTTGTTTGTAAAAGCATGAGAAACAGCCTTGAATGCAGTTGGCTATGTGGAATAATACCAGAGGAATTTAACAGATGTTGGCTTCTTAGAATTAAATAGGCCTATGGAAAACCTTAATAACACAACAGGAAACTGTACAGAGATAATATGGAATACCCATGGAAACAATGATTGCTTTAGTCATTTCAGCTTTTCATCGTTTATAAAAACTCTTGGTTAAAAAAGTGATAGATAAATAGATAGATAGATAGATAGATAGATAGATACTTTATTGATCCCCAAGAGGGAATTCAAGGAATATACCGACCAGATGGATTTCATACGCTTTTGTATTGCCTAATTAGCCTATATTCTTGCTGTTACCTTTTAATTGGTTGTCGAGGTCTAATTAAAGTAGTTCTGAATAAAACAAGCATGAATATAGTGGACATATAGTGGATCAATAAAGTATCTATCTATCTATCTATCTATCTATCATTTGAGGTTGGTCAATTAACGCCAGCGGTTGAAGGAGAGAAAGCACGGATCTAAAAGGAAGTCTGTCAGAGTCGTTTGTGTGGCCCATGCTGATTACTTGCTTGGGCTACACATTCCAAGGATTGTGTTTCGGAATTACCATGTACAGTCACTGGCTGCGGGGATTATTCGCCTAGCCTTAAAATAGCCAATAACTTGCAGTAGGTGTCAGATGAACCAGCAGCCTCACCAATGGTTTCTATGACAATTTATGAAAGGCCAGTGCCGATAAATTATGCAAAGCTGAAAAAGCACGGTGGGCAATTCCACGGAAAATTGACTTTTTGTCACATCCATAACGCCATTGAAATACCTTGGCATTTGTATGATATGAATGACAACTTTCATTTTTCTTCATGTTTTTCTCATTTACATTCTTCAGCCAAAAATAGCAAATGCTCAAATTTCATGTAATCATGCACATCATACCACACCATCACATTTTATTGGCGTTATGGATGTTACAAAAAATGCACGCAATTTTGCATGGAATTGCCCCGGTGTTCTAATTGTTAGTATAGTGTGTTGCGTAATGACTTATTTTATGGTTTGTCGGTTGGTTAGCTAAGGCTAAATCAAACAACAATAATGACAAACACTTAAATGTTATTTTGTAGACTGACGCGCAACAGGAGGCCCGCTCATACCTGAGCGAGGAGATGCTTGCTGGTGAGTGTATCAAAGAAAACATGAATTTAAAAAAGATTGTACGTATGTAAACATATCTGTGATGATAATAGGCTACATTATGTTGTTAACACTTCGTTGTTGACCCTGGTAGAGTTCAAGGCTGCCTTCGACATGTTCGACACTGATGGTGGCGGTGATATCAGCACCAAGGAGTTGGGTCAAGTCATGAGAATGTTGGGTCAGAACCCAACCAGAGAGGAGTTGGAAGAAATCATCGAGGAGGTCGATGAGGACGGTGAGAAGACACATATTTCGTTGATAAAACATTAAAGGCTTGGCTTACACTCACTCACGTTTATCTGTAGTGCGATGTTAGGCCTACAATGTGGGCCTTGTTTGTAAATGGATGACTGTATGACCTTCAGGCAGCGGTTCCATTGACTTCGAGGAGTTCTTGGTCATGATGGTGAGGCTCCTAAAGGAGGACCAGGCCGGCAAGAGCGAGGAAGAGTTGGCAGAGTGCTTCCGTGTGTTTGACAAGTAGGTCACTCTGCATAGACTATGTGTGGTATGTTGCTTACTTTTTGGAAGCAGGCTCTTTCATAACACCTGTTGTCTCTTTAGCAACGGTGATGGATACATCGACAGAGATGAGTTTGCTGAGATCATCCGCAGCACTGGTGAGTCCGTTACAGAAGAAGAGATTGATGAGCTGCTGAAGGATGGAGACAAGAACGCTGATGGCATGCTGGACTTTGATGGTAATTCACCCTTTTTACATGCTTTGAATGCTTTTAATTACTTTCAATTGAAGGTATTATGTCTGTATACTATGAAGTGGTTAGTAATTGTGGCTTGTGGATTTTGCTCTTTTTCAGAATTCCTCAAGATGATGGAGAACGTGCAGTAAAACACTCACGGACATTCCTCTTCCCCGTTACCCTCCTGCCAACCAACCAGTCCTCTCACACCCACTTATGCCCCTTACTGCCCTTATGTACTGGTCCATTACCTCCTCCCCCTTCATCTTGACTCAGCTAGTCCTCAACAGACAGATTGACACCCGGATGGGGCTATCCAACACTCTGGGGGCCATTTCTTTTCTTGTGACAGAAATGTTCGTACGGTTGCGTCAGTGACCCGCATGTTTAAAGACCCAAGGAGCCAGGTTGTGACAGCCCCACGGGAGAACGCTTAGTACATCGAGAGCGCACACCATCAAAAATTTCCCCAACATTGCTGGGCGTTTAGTCTAGACATAGACTAAATCGGCAGCTCGCTATCGCTGCTTAGACCAATGCCAAAGCCTCAATAATTTCATCGTGACTAATAAATGCTTGACAGTACAAAATAAATAAATAAAACATGCTCATGTTTAGTTGGTCTAATGTTTGATGGTCTGTATGGTTTTGTTTTGAGGAATATCAATAAACATTATATATTTTTTTTTCCTTTTCTCTCCAAAGGTTTCATTGATCTCTAGTGACATTCCCTACTAATTTTTGTGACATTCCCAATCCAGCTTTCGTTTCTGGATACATGCGTGGTAATCCGGTTCTTGCCTGTAGGCCTAAGACTTCTACACTTGTGTTGTCATCATAAACCAGGTCTTAGTCTTTTTTTTTAGGGTTTTTTTTTTTTTCAGTTCAAAGTGTTGTGAATAATCTCTTCTTTTCTTCACATTTGAAAAATGTCGTCCTACAGGTATTCCTACAGGCACAATAACCATTTGCACTACACAATATAGGCTAGACATAAAACTTAACTTTGGAGCAAGTTGAAAAATGCTCCCAAACTCACAATGTAATTGTATGGCAAGGATTGAAAGCCATCCATATCACTGTCAAATCTTACATTTTCCTCAGAATATCTATGCCATCCCTAAATATACTGAAGCTTGGGGGTTTATGTATCAAACATGAATGCATAAAAGTGTCAGGAAGGTGTTGTACTCTAATCACTCAGCATTTTTAAAATGTAGACAGTTTTATTTTGGAGACCAAGAACTACATTTACCCTAGTGGGCACATCACATTCGGACTGCAACATCTACTGCTTGACCACTGTTGTGCATAGAAGACAATGACATATGATGGCATAACCATACTGCATTAGGCCTATAACTTGGAAGGGCAATGAAACTAATACGAAACATTGGCAATAAAATGAAGAAATTTTAATTTCTTTAAAAAAAAAAAGTGTTGGAAGGACGTTATGGTGAACAACAGGCTTGGTATGACAAATACCAGTCCAGCACGGAAAACTGTGAAAGGCTTCTATTTGGCCTAAATGCCTGCGTCTCGGTCAAGAGCTTCCATCACCTTGAAGCTGAGTGACTGGCTGTGTGTGGCGGTTTGTGGGACTGTCAAAATAGATTAACCCTTATCACCACCACTCGTTGGTAATTTGAGGACCACCAGTATCCCATTACGAGCCATAATTCGCTTCGTCAAAAGCTTTGCGAGCCCTCTTCAGCTCTTCGTTCATAGTGAGAAGATCCTTCACTCTGGCGAACTTTCTTGGATCCTTACGAATGAGAAAGACAATGTCTTCAACTTGGACACGGCCTTGACGACCGATAGACATGGCTTTGTGGGTCATTTCAGTGATGAATTCGATCACAAGGTCCTCGAGAATGTCCACCGATTCGGTATACGGATTCTGATCATCTCCAAACCCGTACATCATGCATCGGAGTTCTTTAGAAAACAGTCTCTTTCTTTTGCCGTGGCCTGATTCAACACCGTTGCCTGCATCGTCGAAATCTTCATCAAAATTAGGGTCATCCTCCTCTTCGGCCATTCTAGAAAGCGGAGTCTGTAGTTACGTTCTGATTTGCAAAACCAAATTGAACAGTTACTTCATTAAAATGTTCTTTATCGTTACAGATTAGAGAACTCGCCGCAGAAGCGTATCCCGCAGCACAAACAAGCGGCAGTCTGTTTCTACGTCACATCCTGAAGTACTTCTGTAGTGGGCTGGAGTGTTAGTGCGTCGCCGCCACCTACAGTATTGGAGTGCGGATATGGCAAGCCAGTGTTAGAAGGTAAGTAGCCCTTTTGTTGCGTGAAAATCCACCCAAAACGTATTGCTTTGTTTTAGTCGCTGTTGCAATGTAATTTATTCCACCACTGTCTTTTACAGTTGCATACCCTTGCCAACGTCACGACAGTCTTGTGTAAGTAAAAATGTCCCAGCCTGCAGCAGTTCATGTGACAACTAGGTAGCTAACACGTTAGCAGTCTCACACAACACGTCAGAGAAGTAGTACGGTCAGAGTAGTCCCTCGCAAATTTAGATTCGTTGTTCTTTTTTTAGTTAATATTATGGCATGCAGTCGCCATTGACTCAAAAATTAGGAGAATGTTTTGATAAGTTTTGAATTTCCCCTGGGGATCAATAAAGTATCTATCTATCTATCTATCTATCTAACATTGGATCACTTAGTCGGTTAGGCTGCATGATTTCTTCTACATTTCTGAACAAGGCAACCTGCCATTTGGTAAGTTAATTAACCTGGTTAGCAGCAGCTACTGTAAGGGAGGGGATTGGTGGTGGCGGTCGGTTCCTTAGAGATATGTTGGAGCTTGACACTTATATGCTTCGTGTGATGCTCTCTTTTCGTCTTTGTTGTTATACTGGCTAAGCATTGTTCAAAGTCAACTTTGTCAACAAGTTTTTTTGACGCAACCATGTCAGTACTGTCAACATTACCACTAACTTTCGAACTTTACTTTATCAGTCGTTAAAGTGTTGCCTAGCTATCTATATAATTCACAAATCACATATAGACGAGCATGGTTAGTTTCTACAGCCATATTTAATTTATATAGAATGGTTGGCTCTGTTAGGCAGTTGTGCACAAACATGTCTCACATGTCTCAACTCACACAGAACTAGTAGCGCGTGGTTGTACAACGCTGAACATGATGAGACTACCTTATCAACACAGTTATCGCCCAATACAAAACACTGCCTGTCTTTGTTGACGTGGCTGTCCTTTCCCCAGGTGTGATCACTGTAAAGGACTCAAGGACTGGGAGCCATGATACACATTGAGTGAAGCCCTCCTCCAAGAGAGGGTTGACAGGAGGGCCGTTATGGCGTTCCCCGTACAATTCCTATGCCGTGCGCTTCGCACCGTAGGATTGGTGCTTTTTTATTATGTCTTCTCTATTGGAATCACGTTCTATAACAAATGGCTCATGAAGGTAAGGCTTTGCATATTTATGCGTCTTGCTAAGGTACAAGCTATCTACATCTAGAATATAGGAACACTTGCACATGACTCAAACTATAACTTTAATTTGTCCATCACTGGTATGCAGTGCTCTCCCCTTAAACTTGCTATTCATGTTTCCCAGGGCTTCCATTTTCCTCTCTTCATGACCCTAGTCCACTTGACCATAATATTTTGTCTCTCTGCCTTGACTCGTTCTGCCATGCAATGTTGTACGGGTAAACCAAGGGTTATGCTTAACTGGTCAGACTACGTCTACAAAGTGGCACCTACTGGTAAGACAGCCTTTTACTAATTCAGATGCTCCTCAGTTCCAAAAGTTGTTGAGCACAAAACAAAAGACACAGTAACCATAGCAACAGGGTCGCTGAATATGTCTTTTTCAGTGCCACAGTGCATGTTTTATCATTCTGTAGGGCTGCATTGAACCCAAAGTCCAGACTGGCTTGAAAGGCCTTATCTGTGATTGCTTTAGTTTTCCACAAAGTGAAGGCTAGACCATGAACCATGATATATACCTGTATGAAATGTTTGTAGGTGTAATCAGTTCCAGCACTTTAAGTGTATACATTTGGAAAGTTTATTAAAAAATAAAAGCTGCTCTATCTAAACATAGTTTATTCTACCATCGTGTTAATTTGAGTGATTAAAGATTAAATATAATAATACATCCTCTGTAATGTATGCACACTGCGCAAAACGCATGCTAAAATGGTCTCCTCAAGTGGTGCTGCTTATACATGTCAATGTTTTTTTCTTGTATAAATGATAACCTCACATGATGGCAACATAAATGCTAAAATAGTATGACTCATAAGATTTGTGATTGTCATGACAGGGTGAAATTCGTTGTATGGTGTAAGCATTTGGCAAACATGTACCGGTACCTTTACTTACTCTCTGCTGTTCTTTTCTGCTGTAGCTCTGGCAACTGTGCTGGACATTGGGTTATCTAACTGGAGCTTTCTCTTCATTACCATCAGTTTGTAAGTAAGTGTGTGTGTGTGTGTGTGTGTGTGTGTGTGTGTGTGTGTGTGTGTGTGTGTGTGTGTGTGTTCTAAGGTGGAGAGTGCATGAAGGATAGAAAGTATTTACGAGTCAAATTCCAGAGAAATTAAAAAAATAGATATGTTTTTTACAAGGCATCTGAACATACCTGTATTTTGCATCTTAGTTCACTGAACAAGCTAGGTCTGATGTGTCTTGTTTTGTGTTGCAATGTTCCACAGGTACACAATGACCAAGTCTTCCGCTGTCCTCTTCATCTTGCTGTTCTCGCTTCTCTTTAAACTTGAGGAGCCGGTAAGATATGTCATCACTGTGTCTACTAAATGTGTTTAAGGAAACTCATATAGCCAGCAGGTGATATTACATCTGATTAATGAACTTGTATTTGGGCAGAGAGTTTATGGCAGAGTTGCTATGCTAAACTTTTCGTGTTTTGATTAAATTACATTTAATTAATTTATGCTGGTTAAAAACAGGGATGCTGGTCTTCCTAATGGGACAAAAATTAAAGGATAGAAAAAGTGTTAATGTGTCTCCTACTCTAATTTCAAATGTCATAAGGTTCATTTCTGTTATGTGCTGCTGTTTGGAGTTATAAATGTTGTATTTGGAGATTATCAGCTGTTGTAGTTGTATATGTTTGTATATGGATGGTTTCTGTTACAGCCTAAAATGTGTGAAGGCAATATTGCCTGAAGGCACTGCATCAAAGTGTGTGTGTGTTTGTGTGTTTGTGTTAGTAGAAATCAGAAATCATCTGATTTATCAAATAAATGAATGTTTTTGATGAATGTCTTTTTTTTTTATTTTGTAACTACCCTGTTTGTCAGAATCCATTCCTCATTGTGGTGGTCCTGCTCATTTCGGGGGGTCTGTTCATGTTCACGTACGAGTCGACCCAGTTTAACCTGGAAGGGTTCATCATGGTCCTCCTCGCCTCCTTTATTGGTGGCATCCGTTGGACCCTCACACAGGTCCTCATGCAGAAAGCAGAACTGGGTGAGTAACCGGGTTCCACACTTGAGAAGATGTTGTGTTCCCTGTGCCAGAACGTGGTTGGAGTGTGGTGTGATGTAGGCGCGGCAGGGTAATATTTTGTCCCACAAGGAACAGAGAATAGTTAATTCCAGTTTTACCAGATCTTTAACCATTATTTCCTGTTACGCCAGTCCAAACTCTGTAACATTGTGACATTGTTGTTACAGTGATGTGCATTGGTGCCATTTCCCTCTGTCAGCATGGTTAACATTGCTCTTTTGTTGACAGGTTGTTGTTGTTGTTGTTATTATTATTATTATTATTATTATTATTATTATTATTAACATTGCTCTTCTGTTGACAGGTCTTCAAAATCCAATTGACACCATGTTCCACCTACAGCCTCTCATGTTCCTGGGGCTCTTCCCACTCTTCCTGTACAATGAAGGTTGGCTCTGGGTCCTATTTTTACTCTGTTAAAATCTGTATGTTTGCAAATGATCTTTTTTTATGTAATAGGGTTGACATGTAAGACATGTATCGGCTTCTACACACAGTTGCGTGCGTTGCAGTGCTGGAGACGCATCCCATTCACTTTACATGGGCTCACGTCATCTGTTTCCGAACTGAATTGTGTGTCCGTTGCGTCGCGTTTCTCCCATCGCTCGTTATACCCGGTATACTTCAAGTCATTTGCATAGCTACTGTCGGGAACACCCACTGGCATGCTTTGACGGAACGCAACTGTGTGTAGAAGCCGTATGTGTCACCACAGATATTCACATACAGGTATATTTCAACTTTATTCATCTTACTTACATTAAGACGCCATAATTGAAGTGATTATCTGCAGACCTGAAACCATATTGATCACACATCGTTGTCATTTATTGTTTATCATTCTCTGCCCTGTGGCTGAAAAAAAATCAGCTGTTTTTGCCTGCTTTTAGGGTTGAGTCTGTGCACCTCGGAGAAGCTGTTCCGTGTGAATGAGCTGGCCCCTCTGTTGTACTCTCTGTGGACCCTGGCAGTGGGAGGCTCATTGGCCTTTGGGCTGGGCTTCTCCGAGTTCCTGCTGGTCTCGCGAACGTCCAGCCTCACTCTCTCCATCGCTGGGATATTCAAGGTGGGTCTGGGAGCCTTTTTACGTGTGGTCTTTATAGTATAGTAGTAGGCTATTCCCTAGGCTAGGCCTGGCCTATGTTAGCCTATTGCACAGTTCAGGACAAGGGAGTTACCCAAGCAAGTTAACCCCAAATTAACACCACAATTGATGTTGGGGGTGTGGACCAGCTTTTACTCAGCACAAAACTCCCAGAAATCTTTGTGGCTGGATACATCAGTTTGTATCACCTAATTAAAAGCTGTCAGGCATCCAATAGATAGATCAGAGCATCAGCACCCAGCTCTTACTCTCCCTCTTATCTCTCTCTCTCTCTATCTATCTTTCTTTCTTTCTTTCTTTCTCTTTTTCTCTCTTCTTTCTCTCTTCTTTCTCTCTCTCCACTATTTAGGAAGTGAGCACCTTGTTGCTGGCAGAGGTGTTCATGGGAGACAGAATGAGTCTGGTTAACTGGCTGGGCTTCTTTGTCTGTCTGTCAGGCATCTCTCTGCATGTTGGCCTTAAGACTTACTACAAAGGTAGGATGATCTTGATCTTGTATACGCCATGCGATTTTACAACAGGAAATGCTCACTAAAAAAGAACCCTGTTCAGAGAAAATAAGAATCATGTTTGCTGCTAGAAATGTGTTCATTTATTTAAAACATATTTATGTACTTATTTTTTTATTTGTTGGGCACAATTTTTTTTCTGTACAAAAATTAGTACCGTATTTTCCGGACTATAAGTCGCACCAGTCAAAAAATGTGTCATGAAGAGAAAAAAAACATCTATATAAATATATATATATGTTGCACCTCAGTCTCAGGACCAGCCAAACTATGAAAAAAAGTGCGACTTATAGTCCGGAAAATACGGTAATTATTTTCTGTACTTATGTAAAGATGTCTATATGTCTATATTTTTAAGCTAAGGCACACTCTGTGAGGCAGCTGCCCTGTAAAGAAGGCCCTGAGATCGAGCTTCCTCTCCTACACCGAGAGGAGGAAGAGGAGGTGTACGACGAAGACGAAGAGCAGGAGATCCTGCACTGAGCGCGAGTGAACACTGCTCAGTTTGTCGTTCGGTCTGCTTGCGCTTGAGCCCCACATAAAGATCTCCACAATGGAGGAGGATATTATGCGGGATCTTTCTCATCCCAAGAATGGTCACATTGACCACAGAGACTGTAAAACAGTACTGTACCTCAGCAAAGATGGTGCATTCTGTTAACTATGGACCTACTAGTATCTTCCCATGTCAGACATGATTTCTTAAAAATGGATTAAAGATGCACATGGGGAGCGTTACCACATTACTGAGATGACCAACTGACATGACAGTTGTTTGCCAATGGATGGGAGGGGAGGTGGGGTCAGTTACTACAGTCCCGTGAAGTGTCAGAACCATTTTTTTGTGGCCTTTACGAATAGTTTACTAGAATAATCAGATTCTGTTCTGTTCTGTTTAGATGGAACACATGTTAGTTGATGAACAGCTGTGATTATTTGCTAAAGCTATGTCCAAACCATTAACTTAATTAATGAATTACACCTCATTCACACAATTGTTTACATTTGTTGTTTGTGGATTTTATAAATGGGCTGTTTGCATTCGCTGCGTGATCCATACCACAGTCTCTACAGCACACCACCCTTGTCTTCCTGGCTCTGTGTCTCTTTGGGTATAGAGCACATCACTGACATGATTCTTGCTCCTCGCAATTAGATTCCACAAATCGGAAGAGAGAGGAGGTCTTGTACCTTTCCCTGCGGAGTGACGGCCGTGACGATTTCCGTTTAAAATAGGTTTACTTTCATGCGGCAAGCATAGAAGAGCAATATAGAGAGCGAGGCAGCAGTTATAGATGGAGAAGATTATTAATCTGATTGAATTTGACTTGAGTTTGTGTAGGAAAATGAATCAACATGCGTACAGGGGTTGATTCATAAAGCAGCCGCAGGGACAAAGACACCCCAGAAGAGAAAGCAAGATGCCAAATTAACAACGCAAAGTTATTTTCAAAGCTGCTCTCATTTTTACTTATTGCTAATAGATAGATAGATAGATAGATAGATAGATAGATAGATAGATAGATAGATAGATACTTTATTGATCCCCAGGGGAAATTCAAGGTCTCAGCAGCAGCATACATACAACACAAACACATTCTTTAACATTAACAATTTTAAATGATGATGCAAACCCATCACCCATCAGCCAATGCTGTTTACTTAGTCTGAGTGAAGAGAAAATATATTTGTTGAGTGTCCCTGCAGTCTGCTAAACTGGCACAGATGATGGTACTTTTTTTAGACTATGCATTTTATAAACAAGAGGGACTTACAGCTAGCTGGGAATGTTTTAAATATTTGGCTCAAATTTCAAGTTTTACTAAATATATTTTTTGTTTAAAAGAAGGGACTCTGCATTAAGTAGCTGATAACAAAAAAGATGATGACAGATTGGTTGTTAGGTGTGTAGCCTACACTGCTGTGTCACTAAGGGCCTTGAGTTTGATGTGATAAGCTACTGTGTTTTATGAGCTTACGGAAAAAAAACACAAAAACAGGCTGTTCAAAAATAAAAACCTGTAGACACATTTCAAATATGCTATATCAAGTACATCTAATTGGTTTCTCGCAGTTTCTTCGCATGTCGTCATTCATTTGTAACATTTATGACTCCAGGAGTTTTTTTGGAAAGGTCATCATTACTGTACCGTTGTCCTGGTGAGTGCACTGCCTGCTGCTCACTGTGGGAGCGCAGTAGAGGCTAGCCTACTGCCCCCACCATTCTTTCAATTTTTTAACTGACAACATTTTAGGCCTACATATTTTGAGAGTCATTTCACATAAATTACATAAGACCAGAATCAAGTGAAAAGATCATGCAGTTTCGGGAATGTCTGCAAAAAGGAATCAAAATGGCATGTCGCTCGCGCCGGGCGTTTGCTTTGTCTTTCGGAGACAAGTCACAACAGAGGGAGAAATTATTTCCCAGGAGAATTTATACCCTTCCCAAAAGTTACCCCGCCCATGTTCTTGTTGGAAACCCTGAAGACCCATATCAAATTTCACACCTAGTCCCTCTAGAGACAACGGTTGATAAGGGATCGACAGACACAAGAAGGTTGAACGCCTGTTGACACCCAGGTCTTTGGAATGCTCGGGACTTGGCCCGCACCGTCGGAATAAACTGCACAAGGAGACGTACGGCCTCAGGTAAATTCCCATTTGACTCATGGTGAATAAGGACCCATTCACAACGTACGCTAACTTTGAGGGCTGTGTGACAACATGTTGCGTACAACATCTGTTGTGGTAATGCGCCCACTGAGTTTCCATTGCAAGTGTAAAGATATAGCCTACTGTGTTCATGGATAGTCATGGTGATTGCATCTAGCCTGCATTGAATTAGGTTTATCAGCTTATGTATATGAAGATATGTAACAGCTTGGTGAACCGCAAATACACAAATCCAGCTTTTTCTGGCCATTAGATCATCATGATAACTTTTACGCTCAGTACAACACTCTACACAATGTTAATTCTGCAGTGTCTCGTTGTAGGCAGATATTAGACCTACCTGCTGTTTATCTATAGGGCCTATGCCTTAAACTCGTCTCCTGTCATTTTGAAACAAAGCTGTGGTCTAGTCTAGTAATCAACAGAAAAAGAACGGATTAAAAAAAAAAGAAGAATGGATTTGGCGTGACATTTCTTCTGTGTGCGTAAGAGCGTGTGATTCATGCTGATAGCGTGAGTGGCACGCCAAGTAAGTGAGAATGTGTCGTTGTAGGCAGAGGCAGATATTAGACAATATACCTGATGTTGGTCTAAAGATGTGTTCCGTGTGCGTGAGATTGATGCTGACATGACACTACTATTGTATTACTTTTGAGTTACTTTCACCAAAATATCTAGAAATATGAATTTGGAATTCTAAATGCAGTTTATTATGCTCAATGCAGCTCATTGCACTTCTAATGGAGGGTGATGTGGTATAACATAATGACTGAGCTAGGCTTAAGGCTAACAACAGTAGAATGCAATAGGCACAGTGATGGCTCATGATGCAATACAAGGAACAATCATAGCCAGAATTTTGTTAAAAGCAGACCAAAGGTCAAAGTCTGGTCAATTGTGATAGAAATGCTGTAACTTAGGCTTAGGCCTACTCATTAAAATTAACAGAGCCCACTACCTGTATATTGCAACCCAAAACTTAGACATGTCAAGATTTCTGAAACATGTAATATGTATTTCAAATACAAAATAGTATTTTGTCATTTTTATTTTATTGGGTTGAAGGACATGGCTCTGTATTTTGTATCAAAATACTTTATTGGTGTGTATTTTTGTATTTTAAAAATACTGCAAAATACTATGTGAAAAACACTAAAAAAAAGTAGATACTACTTCATGAATAATTGGTAATTAGGCAACAATGGTTAATGTTTATTGCAATCAGCTAATGTGAGGCTGCCCTGAAGCACTGGCGTGAAGTCGTACGCAAGTAAAGATGAGCAAGGTTACCTGTGCAAGTTCACATAAGGACACCGACAAAGGCAACAATGTCCTTTTGTATCCAAGCCAATTAACAGAAAAAATGTCAGATATCTCAATGAACCACAATGACATCAATAGATGGTAAGGTGTTGAGTGTGTTTGAATTCCCTTCCTTGTAGCATCCTTTTCTGCATTGCACAGTGGGGAGAAGTTCACCGTGTTTAATTAAATAACAATTATATTTCCTTATTAGCTGCATACTTGAGGTTGGAGATATTAAGGCAAGTCAAGTTTCTCACATACTTTAAGTTCAAGATATACAGCCTTATGATTTTCTTATTCAGTTCTACACTGGACTTGAATTACGAAATTCGGCACAGATACACAATTATGATTTTGGCCTATTGATTATAATGTGGTTAATTGTAAGTATAAGTATATTTTAATCTCTGCATTTAAGAAAATATAATCTCTGCATTTATCCCAATCCGTGAAACACTCAGCACACAGTGAGGTGAAGCACACACTAATCCCGGCGCAGTGAGCTGCCTGCAACAACAGCAGCGCTCGGGTAGCAATGAGGGGTCGGGGTTCGAATCGGCAACCCTCCGGTTACAAGTCCGAAGCGCTAACCGGCCACGGCTGCCGAATTGAAAGCTCTGTCAGTCAAATTCAATATCAAAATGTTTTACTTTGGCCTTTTATGGGGTATGTATTGGCAGACAGCCCTGGTAACTTACCGTTGTCGTTGACGCACCTGCTCGCTTGACGGCCACTGCAAAGTAGCCTGTGCATTGGCATTCTCCATGCGTGTAGACTGCGTGTCAGATAACCCTGACGTTTCTTGTATTGTGCTGGCTGTCGGAATGATCAGCAGTACAAATAAGTTTGCTAAAATATTGGTGGGGACAATTTTGTCATCTTAAAATTTTGATTAGGACTAGTCCTTAGCGTCCCACCCTAAATCTACGCCCATGGTCTTTTCTCTATTACTTTAAATCAGAAGGAAATAGTAGGTCTGAAGCTTATGATGTCAGAACTTAAGTTATGTGATTTCGCATTGCAGCCATTAATCATTGTGACACTCCATACACTCTTGAAACTTTGTGGTTCACCTCTTGTTGGTTATTCTCTGACTCACCCACACATTCAGACATAAAACAGCTGTTAAATAATGTTTGTCTTGTAATTAGTTAAAGTGGCGTTCCTAATGACAACTGTTTGGAAGGGAAGCTCCTTTTGACTCTTGCACAAATGTATGCTCCATGAGGCAAATTATGTGTCCACACTGTAATTACATTTGTGTGGCTACATTAAAAAACCACTTGTGCTTCAGATCATGTGCACTTACCCCTTGGGGAAACAGGTTGTTTCATAGGACAGCAAGTGCTGGTCTCAATGGGACCACAAAATACTGTGCAGTGTCATGATGTATTTGTTGATACTATTGAGTTTTGGTCCACGCACCTCTGTAGCCTACTCACCTCCAGCCACAGTGATGTCTTAGACCAAATTCTGAATAGGGAAAGGCATTTTATAATGTTCTGTGTGTGCCTATCATGCCTGATAGTAAGTTGCAGGTGCCCCTGTCATTCATATTTAATCCGTAACAGTTTACAGTATGTCTGACTTACCTGACCCTTATAGTATGTCAAATGGGCTCAAATTCTGTGGTGGACCTGATTAAATTACTTTGGCTGCAGTGTGCTTGAAGTGTCAATTCATTTTTACAGGTTTATATGATCTTCAGTGTACCATCATGTGCAGACATCTGTCATCTGTGTCATGGCTTCCGCTGCCTATACTTGGAACAGTTCTTATGCTGATCACCGGAGTTAGCTCTCAAGGTAACATTACGATGTCTGTCAGCACTGCCTCATGCTTCCATACTGCACTGCACTCTGTTAACAGATGGCTCATCTCTGTATTGAAGACCACTCTACTACATCATAGAAGACCATGTATTAGAATAATTAGATGGTTTGTCTTTCTTTATACTGGAAACCCTAACCCTAGATGGCCAGTCACTCTCTCACACACACACACACACACACACACACACACACACACACACACACACACACACACACACACACATCTGGCACACACATCTGGCTTTGGTCCTGTGGACCATGATCCTTTCATGGAATTAATTACACCCAGACACTCATAGAGCATCTCTAAATGTTATTGTTATCTTTGAGTACTTGCCAAAGCAAGCATTAGCACATCAGCTTTATCAGAGTTTGGATGGACAGAGCTCCAAGATTATGTGGCAGACAACAATAACAACAATCATTGCTAATCTGTCCTGTAGCATGTACACACACCCAAACACACATTTTTGAAACCCAAACGTTTCTCATGTAAAAACAATGAAGATATGCAAGACACTCGTGTTTAATTATGCGTGACAGACACAGTTAACAGTTATTGCATGATTTATGCTCTGTTAAACAGTAATATTATTCCTGAAGGGCTTCAATTACTGGAGACCTTAGATGAGCGTTTTTGGAATGCCCATTTACTATATGTTAGATTCTCTACTACGCCACAATGCTCTTTAATTGTGGTGAGAGCCTCAGGGTTTTAGCTCTCTAATTGTCAGGCATTGTTGTTGTTTGCGGGGGTGCGGAAGCCAGCGAAGTTCAGATTGCCTCTGATCCTCTGCCACTATTCCAGAGGCTGGGGTTCTTCAGCGTTGCCATGGACACAGCATTAACCCTCAACTGTACCCCCTCCCCACCACAACTACAGACAGACAGACACACACACACACACACACACAAAAACATACATACAGGCACACAAACTCCCGCCTCCCCTCCTCACCCCACCCAAACACACACAGACTGTCTAAATGAGGATAGGACTTGAAAGACTACACTTGAGTCAAGACAAAGATGCCTTCACTCTCTGCCGGCAGACAACATCCTGCGCCCTTGTCCTCCCCCTCGCTCTCCCCCTCCGCCTGTTACCCTCCCCCTCTTACCCTCCCCCTCTTACCCCGCCTGGGCCCTGACGTCACCCCACAGGCGGTGTCTTAAATCTAACGCTCCTGTCACTATAACCCCCCAAACCCCACGGCTGCCCCACTTCAGGGCCCCCCTCGAAAACGGATGTCCTGTGCCCGTGACTCTGCCCCCTCGTAACCCCGGGCGACAGCATAAGGCCCGCTTTGAGCCACGCGCGACAGCTGGAGAGAAGAGGGGGCCGCGGTACAGGCGAGGCATGAAAAGGCAGATTGTTGGGGAATGCCATGTGGAACTTATGCAGATGGGCCACAGACAAGGGAAGGGTTGAGCGAGAGAATGGAGAGGCGAGGGATGAGAGGGCAGGAGGGGGCAAAACCAGAGACTTGAGATGTTTTACAACTTCTGGAAGGATGGTGGAGAGGAGGGGGTGGCAGAAGGGCTTTGAGATATTCTTGGTGGATGGCTTTGATGTCCAAGACCCCCGAAGCCTCCACTTGGCCCCATCACACTGACCTCGCTTTCTATGGATCTCCCTGTCAGTTATTATCATCTGCCACAAGTCCCAGGGTACAGACACACAACCCATTTATTCTTGCCATCAGAGCTCCTGTTTTGCTGGCCTAGTTTAACTCCTGTCTACTGTATCTTAACTGATGTATGTGTTGACCACAGACTAATGTGATTCCAAGTTAAATTAGTGTAATCCAAGTAAAGAGTGTAAAAAAATTCTCACATTAGCTCCTATTTTGTGTGATTTTTGTGTTTTTTTAAGCATACATGCATATGAAAGTATGTGTAAGTGG
Source organism: Alosa alosa (assembly GCF_017589495.1). Lineage (NCBI taxonomy): Eukaryota > Metazoa > Chordata > Actinopteri > Clupeiformes > Clupeidae > Alosa > Alosa alosa. Next base: position 28,487,277 of record NC_063192.1, on the reverse strand, counting down.
TGTTTGCCTTTCTTGTCTTCAGTGCTCCGCATATAGCCGCTGAGTGAGTGCAGTCCCTTATGTTCAACTGACAAGCACTCAATTAACAATGGATTTCGTTAAGTGACGCCGACAAAAATAGACCCGAATCGATGCGGTGGCGGCAGCAGCGTTCGATGCTGGTGTGCGGTGTTGTATTGAAAACAATGGAATCTAATGTAATCAAGTTTTTAAAAGCGGAATGCGGCGCACTCATGTCAGTGCCTATGTGCGGAGCGCTTTCATGTGCTGTAGCTGTAATGTGATGTTATCGATGTCTCAGTTGATGCTAGACAGAGCTTCCTCCTAATGCTCCTCTCTATCAAAGCATTCTCTTGTTAATCAGGGCCGCATAGAGCTCATTACAGTAGTGATTTGTTGGCAAGTGGTATCTAACAACCTCAAATCCATCAATCTCCAATCTCTGTGGGAAACCACAACCACAATCACAAAGACATCCAGATTCAATGACTTGGATCCCACAATGTAAGCAGCGTGTTTGTGTGTGTGTGTGTCCCACAGGCCGGCTAAAACTAACTGTGCTGTCTGAGGATCGACTGCAGATGAAGTGGAAAGAAGCGGACGGACCAGTTCAGGGCTACAAGGTCCGAGTGCGTCCGATTTCGGGTAAGACATACTCACATAACCCTCAGCCCTCGAGCCTAGCCATGCACCTGAGAACCCCAGATGCAGGTCTTCATGAAGAATGTCCGCATGATGAAAAAATATTGACCACTAAACTGTCTCTATACCTGGTTTTGGTGGGTCAGTTGTTGATTGACAGCCTGTTGCAAATGTCAACACCTCCGTGATCAGTCAGTTATGGGGGTCGGTAGGTCATCCGTGGAATGTTTATGACCCAGCAGATAGAATCAGTGGCTAAGCTACATCTGCTACATCTTCCCATGACTCTTGGCCTGACCCTCACGCCTTTTTACTGGTTGAGGGGGGAGGGCAGGCTGTGCACGGACTTCGAACCTTCTAACCTGATGAGAGCAGTGGTTCTCCACCTGAGGGTCAGGAACCCCATTGGGGGTCACAAGATAATATTTGGGGTCGCCAGAGTGTGTAAAAATAACATATTTTAATTTACATTAAGCCATCACTTTTCATCCATTTTGTCTAATTTCCATTACCATTTCTAACACAAATGCATAGAAGCAGCGTTGTTGTTCAGGCAGTTTTGCTTTATTTAAGTGTCAGTAAACTGGCAAAAGGAAATTCAGCCTTTGTAGGCTTTGTGGTCCATTAGCAGTGCATTGTTGTTTATGGTCAGGAATTGCTGTTATGAACATAACGGTGTCCTAGGTATTTGTAACATATGTGATTGTAAACCACCACCATCCACCACGTATGGATATGGCTTTTCAGAAAAGGTAGACTTATTCCAACTCAAAGACTCCAATCTAAATCGAATCTAGAAGTACAGCAGTAAAGCTAAAATGGAAATTGTTATTCTGTCTGTGGACAAAAAAGTGCAGGGAGTTTGCAGGGTGGGGTTGGGGGTCGCGAACACCAACCTGATTATTCTGGGGGGTCATGACTCATAAAATGTTGAGAACAATTGGATCATTCCAATTGGAATTGGAGGATTCCAGCATTCATGCTGATTCAGTTTGTGTATGTGTAATTCTCTTGGAGGTGAGGGAGGTTATGACCATTGTTAAATTTTAGGGATTCATCAGTTGTGAAATTCTGGGCCAATTCAGATACCGGTGTTAATAGTAACTTGCCCAATAACCGATACCAATATGCTTTTGTTTGTTTGTTTGTTTGTTTGTTTGTTTGCTTTGTTTTGTTTTGTTTTGTTTACCATTTAGTATCAAGAAAACAGTCTTTCAGTCTTTCATAGCACTATCTCTGAATAGTTTGCACATTCTATTTAGCCTGTCCAGAATTGATTGGACATAGCAGATGAACTTCACCAACTGCCATCGGTAGATGTCATATTCTTTGCTGATAGGGTGATTGATACCAGTCAACTAGGCAAATATCAGCCAATCCTGATGACAGGCTGATATATAAGTATAAGTATATATACTTTTTTGATCCCGTGAGGGAAATTTGGTCTCTGCATTTAACCCAATCGGTGAATTAGTAAAAACCCACTCAGCACACAGTGAGGTGAAGCACACACTAGTCCCGGCACAGTGAGCTGCCTGCTTCAACGGCGGCGCTCGGGGAGCAGTGAGGGGTTAGGTGCCTTGCTCAAGGACACTTCAGCCGCGGCCCACTGGTCGGGGCTTGAACCGGCAACCCTCCGGTTACAAGTCCAGAGTGCTAACCAGTGGGCCACGGCTGCCCCCCCATATGTGCAGTCGTAGTGCCCTTTCTAATCACCCAGAAAGCCATTTCTACAGGAGGGTTGGCCTGATTTGCTGCTTTGCCATATCCTCTCATGACCCAAACAAAAATTCCTGAAGACCTGAGATTAGCAGGAAGTGACTCTGTAGATGGTGGTAAATATATGCGGAACTGTCTGCCAATGAAGTGCACCTTTGCACATTGTTTTCACAAGTGTGAAGTTAACTAATTAGGCATGGGTCAATGGCAGATGGTGGGGGTTATACTGTAGATTATGGTGTGAGTCACAAATCAGTAATTTCTCTTTGAACTTGTGGATATAACTTTTGAACTATGGTAAATAAATCAACGACATGTCACCCCACTGCAATCATCTGCAACCACCTGTGCCTACAAGCTGCACCATACAGGGATAGAAACATGAGTAGTGGAATAGCAAAAGCTGGATAGATGAGTTATGCTGCTGTGGTGCATTCTTTTCGCATGGTGTCAGACGCTTGTCTGCGGGCGGGCGAGGGGAGCTCAAAGGTGTTACAGACTGACAATAATAGAATGTGGTAGAGACGAGATAGGCATCCAGCCAGCGTGCCTCCGCCCTCCCCCTCTCAACCTCATACTCTATACTGTCATCTCCTTTATTCACATCCTCTTATTATCCTCACTCCCCCTCTTTCTCTCTCCCTCTCTCTCTCTCTCTTTCTCTCTCTGTCTGTCTCTCTCTCTTTCTTTTGGTCTCTCTCTTGCTCTCTCTCTCTCACTGTCTCGCCTTCTCTCCTTCTCTGTTGTTTTCCATCCTGCCTGCCCTTTTCTCTTCCTCTTTTTTATTTCTCCTCTCTTCTTTTCTCTTCACAGTCTTTCTACTCCTCTCTGTCCAGTTCCCTCTCTCTTTTCTCTTCTCCCATTTCTCCCTTCTTCTCTCTTCGCCTCATCCTTGCACAATCTCCCCTCTTGTCTCTTATCTCCTTCTCATCTCATCTCTCTCTCTCTCGCTCTTTTTGCTCAGTCCATACAGGCCTGTTGGGAAACCACACGGAAAAACAAACATGAGCCAGGTCTTCCCTTCAGGTCTTAGGTGGGGGAGCAAGATAAAGGGCGAAGGGCGAGACATAACAGTGGTTTGATGGAAAGATCTGGAAGAAGTTGATTGTAGGGAGCGTGGATAGAAACTCACAGGGGGGCTTACAGTAGTTGAGTAACCCGTTTTAGAATATAAAAAGTGCACTCGAAGGGCACTACTACTCCCAGATCCTGTGCTTATTCAGTCTCTACCACGAGCCTTTTGTGATGCATGCTTGAACACCTGGACTGTATGCACACTTCCCTGTGCTTTGTGTAAGTGCGCAAGCATGTCCCACTTCTCTGCCGGTACTACATTTGCCCTCTCCTCTCCTTTGTCAAGAGTGCTTAGGAGCAGGAAATAACAAAGTGAATAACTCAGTGACATTGAAAAAGTGTCTCCAAGTAAGTGATGGTGGCTGGTGCTGCAAAATGAGACAAGCTTTGGATTTTTAAAAACACCTAGTTTGAGATCTAGTTTGGAACACCATATTTCATAACTGTTTCCCTCAGACAAGAAAAATGTCAGGGCAATCAGTGACGAGAGGCACAGTAGGAAGTAACATTAGGAATCTCTGATCAATGTGATTGATAAGGCTGGACCAATGATTTCAAAGTTAGTGCCCGTCACAATGCAAGTGTTGGAAATGTTTCCCAATCGAGAGTCACCAGACTCTATTCACTTTGTGAATAAATTGTACCCAATGTTAGAATGAAGAATCATTTTGATTATGATACATGACATGATACAGGATTATATAGCTTGTTTATGTTGACCAGCAGAGACATTTGTGTTTACCAGACTGTCGACCCCTGCAATGGTTGTGTCTCTAAAATAGGTTTTGTCTCTGTCTTTTTGTCGTGTGTGTGTGTGTGTGTGTGTGTGTGTGTGTGTGTGTGTGTGTGTGTGTGTGTGTGTGTGTGATTCTTCCTTGTGTGTGCAGATGATCCACAACCAGAGCTGATGCTGACCACCACCAAGGGCCGGGCCACAGTGGCGGGACTGGACTCCACTCAGGAGTACCTCCTGCAGGTCCTCATGCTCAACGGCACCATGGAGAAACTGGTGGCCAAGAGACGCTTCACTAGTAAGAACTCCAAGGCACTGTGGGAAGTGGGGAAGTGTGTGTGTGTGTGTGTGTGTGTGTGGTGGGGGGGATTATAGTTATAGCTGGTATATAGCTGCTGCTAATGAGCAAATACTGTGACAGAAAATGGCAGAAAGGGCGCTTTTGGTGCTGAAAACCAATAAGCGTAGAAATGTAAGGAGTGAGACAGCTGCAGAGCTGAGGACAAAAGACCAAACAAGGACCATCATTCTGTGTCATGATCATGTCATGATCTTACTCACGCTGTCGAAATCAGATAACAGCGTGCACCACAGTCTGAGATGATAAATACAATTTACAGATTTATTGTTAGTAAAAGTAAAAAAGAACTCTTTGGAATGCCTACATTTCTTAAGCTGCCTTCATATTGTGTCAAAGTAGAGCTGAAAGATGGGATCGCTCAGCAAAGATAAGAGCTTTTAGAAAGACATCAGCCACTAGCTGGAGTTTTTTACCAGTCAGAATTCAGAGAAAACCAAGGGACTCACAAAAATGGCACAATTGTGTGTGTGTGTGTGTCTGAGTCTGTCTCTGTGTCTGTGTGTGACAGGGAGAGATAAAGATGGGCACATTCATAAATAAATACAATAAATTACTAAAACAATATTATATTCAGCACAACGATTTTTGCTGATTTTCTTATTTGCCAGTTGTGCAGGGGGTAGTAAACACCTGAGGCTCTACATTTGATGCACCAACAGTGCGTGTGACTTATTTTACTCTGTTCTCTGGTTTTCAAAAGCCCTGGTTAACAGTTGTTCACAGAAATTCGCAAAAGTGTTGGCATAGACCGGCTCCCCTTTACTCCCGTGGGCCAATTAGCCTTATTAGGGAAGTGGATTCCTGAGGAATGACAAGCCAGGGCTCAGTCCGTCAGTCATGACGGGAGACACCAGAGTGCGTCTTGTACAAGACCAGAAGAATGTTCCAGACTGTCTTACCGGGTGTCAAAAATGCACATCAGTCATAGCATCATTGTCAGGCAAAGTCTAGCAGTTTGCCCTAGTCCCAGACATCACCTTTGGGTGTTGGTTTGTTGGTGGTTACTTTTGCATTTATATTCAGTAAAAATAAATATTTGGGAAACATCCCTCTGATGATTAGCATATCTTTCTCTTTTAGAATAAGGTTGATGTTGTTGTTGAGAAGTGCCTGTGGGGGGGGATGTGAGTAGGTTACTGTGTTAAGTCGTATGTGTCTGGACACGCTGCGCTTGCAGCCAGGCCGGAACAGCATCTCTGGCTGCAGGGATTATTCCATTGTTCCAGTCAGACTGCCAACTCTATAGGTGCCGCTAGCAGCTCTGATGGACAGTTCACTTTTTTCCTTGTGAGTCATGAAAAGGGCATTTTCAAGCCCATTTTCTAGCCCTGGTCAGCTATTTCTGTCTGTCCTTTAGTTATTAGTTGTTGGTTAGTTGTGTATTTTCCTTTGTGCTTGACAATGCACATTGTTCTTTTCTCTAAAAGGAAATGAAAGTCATGACATTTTAACATTCATAATATCTCCTCCTCTATCTTCTGCTTTGCAGAGAAGAAAATACATTGATACAGTTAATACATGCTGATTTTCACAATGCTGTTTTTTTACTTTGCTATTGCTCTGATATTGTGAGTGGTTACTACGGTATAAGAGTTCAGTGGTGGATGGTCACCCTGACACAGGTGGAAAATGTGAAATAATGGTGCATAGACCATGAAAAGGCTCGAAATCCAGGCTCTCTCTCTCCCTCTCTCTTTCTCTCTCTCTCTCTCTCTCTCTCTCTCTCTCTTTATTTGCTCGCTCTTTGCCTACTCTCAATCCTGTGTTCTCCTCTCTATCCTCCTTTTTTGGGGCCCCCCTTCTGTCCTCTCTGTGCGCTCCCTAGTTGACGGACTGCGGGAGGATGAGCTGATCCGCAGTGGGAACCGCGAGCAGAAGAAGAAGAGTGTGGCTACTGGCTCTGGCTCCGGAGAGATGGACGATGTTACAGAGCTGCTGACGGCCCTGCCCACAGTGCTCTACCAGGAGCCCACCACTTTAGGTACCCGGAGTCTTCTCTCTCTCTGTCTCTCTCTCTCTTTCTGTCTCTCTCTCTCTGTTTCACTACATTTTTCTCTCTCTCTCTCTCTCTGTTTCACTACATTTTTCTCTCTCTCTCTCTCTCTGTTTCACTACATTTTTCTCTCTCTCTCTCTCTCTGTTTCACTACATTTTTCTCTCTCTCTCTCTCTGTTTCACTACATTTTTCTCTCTCTCTCTCTCTCTGTTTCTCTCTCTCTCTGTTTCATTTTTCTCTCTCTCTCTCTGTTTCACTACATTTTTCTCTCTCTCTCTCTGTTTCACTACATTTTTCTCTCTCTTTCTCTCTGTTTCACTACATTTTTCTCAGACTCGCTTCCTCTCTCTTGGGCTCTCCCTCATTCTCTCTCTTTCTCTCTGTTTCACTACATTTTTTCTCAGACTCGCTTCCTCTCTCTCTCTCTCCCTCATTCTCTCTCTCTCTCTCTGTTTCACTACATTTTTCTCAGACTCGCTTCCTCTCTCTCTCTCTCTCTCTCTCTCTCTCTCTCTCCCTCATTCTCTCTCTCCTTCTCTCTTTTCCTTCCTCTCTCTGTTTCACATTCTTTCTCTCTGACCCCCCATCTCTCTGGAAAGCTCTGTTATTATGTGTGTGAGTGTGTGAAATGAGAGGAAGCAGGTGCTTGAGTGTCTCCTCATCCATTCATAAAACCTCAGATCCACCCACCTATGCCCCCCCACCCACCCACCACACACACACACACACACACACACACACACACACACACACACACACACACACACTGTAATTTCATGGTTGTGGCAAAAGTGAGTCGAAGCCCTGGTTTGAAAGGGGTACGAGAGTCCAGGCCTCAAGCTAAAGCAATGGCAGATTCCTCCTTGTCTATTCTCACGGCCTAAGCATTTTTTAGTGACCCATCTGAAACACAAAGAGTACGTAATACCAAAACATGCATCTATTTAAGTGTATATCCTTCTGTAGTGTGATCATTAATTACATACTGTAATGTTATCCCACTCCTATATAGTGATATGTAGTACATGCCACAACGCTGCATGGGGAGCTTGATGAGACCATACTGTAGCTTTAGCGATTCATAATATGCTGCTATTGAACCAACAAAACTGAACCCCTGTGATCTTAATTCAGGGGACATTCAGGGCCCTCTGATGATGTTCGATATAGCCTACATTCGATACAGGCTATGTTAGGGCATTAGAGATCTTCTATGAAAGCTAGGAAAAACTGAGTGTCCTGAGTAGGCCATTATGTTAGTGCAAATCGTTAAATAAACTTACTAAACATTTTCTTCTGGTGGAACATGCCCCTGTAGAATGGAAAAATCCAGACTCATTCACAAAAGGAGAGTCTGGTGACTATCGATTGGGAAACATTTGCAACACTTGCATCACGACGGGCACTAACTTTGAAATCATTGATCTAGCCTTACCAATCACATTGATCAGAGATTGATCAGAACGTTACTTCCTATTTCGCCTAAACTTTACAAACTGACAATAAACAGCATCAACAGTCAGGAAACAATGTATGAGGGTCTACCTTTGCTGTAAATAAATTTCTTAATTTTTCCAACTGCATTTTTTGACGTTTGTAGGTGTTGCTGCTTCTGTTTATCAAATGTCAAAAATCACTATTAAACTACTAATCACTATTACTTACTCCCCTTGAATGGTACCGATTGACCAAAATTAGAGGGTCTGGCTCAATGACTACATGTTAACTTGTAAGGGGCAGGGAACTGCCTTCTGGACCATGATGATGATGAAAGGTCTGATCACCTTCTCCATATTTAGTTCTGTCTTCAGGTCCCACTACAGTGGCAAGCCCCGCACCCACCGAGCCCCCCACTACAGCAGAGGACGAGGCTGTGACCGTGAGCGCGGCCATTACAGAGAAGTCCCCCAGAGAGAGGAAGAAGAAGAAGAAGAAGGACAAGAATCGCTCCAGGACTGACGACAAAGGTGGAGATCAGGGAACAGGTCGGGTCGAACCAGCAGAGGAGAGCAGCAGTAGCAGAGACAAACCTCGCAAGGTGCCCTCGCCACCAGTAACAGGTAACTCCCTGACCCCCATTTCCTAGTCTGCCCTTTCAAATGGAGTAAAGTAATGGTGCCAGGTGTTTAGACATGGGCGAAAAAACAGAACAGAACAGACTTCTGGATGGTTCAACTCAACAGGGAGGCGGGATGGGACTTTTTGCTGTGTGCTGAAGGGCATAGTGACTGTTGCTGTAGGGACGGTAATGATTGGTCTCTGTGTAGTTCTTCTGGTGTAGATAAGTACAGATCATAATAAGTATTTTTGTTTGAAGTGGGGGAAGTGTGTGTGTGTGTGTGTGTGTGTGTGTGTGTGTGTGTGTGTGTGTGTGTGTGTGTGTGTGTGCGCGTGTGCGTGCGTGTGTGTGTATGGTAGTGGTGCATTCATAGGCAGTGTAATCACAGAGTCACAGAAATAACTCTAAAATGGGCCCCCTCTATGCCTTAAGGGAATAACACTCTGTCTCTCTCTTCTCCACACACACACACACACACACACACACATACATACACACACACACACACACACACACACACACACACACACACACATACATACATACACACACACACATACATACATACATACACACACACACACACACACACACACACACACACACACACACACACACATACATACATACATACATACATACACACACACACACACACACACTTTCTCCCTTTTCTTTTCCCCTCAGCTCAACAGCATGTACACAATCAACTAGAACAGTGGTCTCCAACACGGTGCCCGCGTGTCTAAAAATAGGCAACAAGTCTCGTGCAGATCACGCTCTAAAAACACGCTCCATTGTGAAGTTTTTAATAGATATTTAAGTCTAGACCAGAACAATTTTACCAATTGTAGCTGTGTTAAAGTTTAGCCTTTGGTTCCGAATCCGTTTCCCATTCAATCTTTAAACAACAACGGAAGCGGAGTGCATACACACTGCTTGCACGCATAGACCAGGGGGGGGGGGGGATCTTGCTCGTCTGGTGTAGCCAATGGAAGCATATTTTTGCAAAAGTTCTGTGGCCATTCCATTTTCGTCAAATATGGTTCTTGCATGATGGTTCAAGGACTGAAAAACAGTTGCTTTAGCTCACAGGCCTTTTCTCCTCTGTAGGCTACTGGCGTAGCAAGCACTGAATTTGGTGGCATGCATGACTGTGCAGGACTGTGCATTACCTGGTAAAAAAAAAAACATTTTTGTCAGATCATGGAGAGATTTCAGGTGTGCAATAACTATAAAAGTTGTCTTTATAAGTTAGGGTGGTGTGGGCGATTACGATTGATGTTAAAACCGAATTGTCCACTGGAATCAGAACTTAAAGGAACCAGATGTAAGAAATGTATTTCAATTAATCATAAAATGGCCCTGATACGTCACTAGACATTAAGAAATCATGTTCATTTCAAATACTTATATTACTGACAACAGTAGTCCGGCCAGGATATTGTCATTTAAAAAGTGAAGTTGCAGCCCTCAACTGATGTTGATGTTGTCATGTTGTGTTTTGGCCTGATGCGCCACCCTCCACCTATCTACTAATCACAAAGTCAGTAGTGATTCGGCATCCGGGTTGCCAGCTCTGCTAGTCAGGGGGGAGGGGGAGGGGATACAAATTACTTTCACAGTAATTTGAAAGTGATTGCAGTACCAGTTTGGCCACAATCTTACATACGGTTCCTTTAAACAAGCCCTGAATTGCTAAAAATTGTAACCTAAATTATTAATTGCACAAAAAGATTGTTTTTTTGGTTTAAAAAATAGATTAGATTCCCCATGCAAACTTTGAAATTAACAAACTGAGCGCAAATGTTGGTAGTGTTGCATATTGATATTAAAGTATTGAAGAATCAGATAAAAATACAGTTGCTTAATACTGTAAATAAAGACTTATAGGCCTACATAATATTGATAATTGAAAAGTAAAAATTACATAGGCCTATTATTTAGATTACCCTCGCAAAAAAGGGATGAGGGTCTGTTTGTTTCAAATGAGTAGCCCTCCATATGATTTCGGGTCCTTCAGGTAGCCCCCATTCCCAAAAAGGAGACCCCTGAACTAGATGGTGTGAAAGTGTGTTGTAGATGACTAATACACACTCTTGCTTTCTCTATGAGAACACTGCCTTTCTTCTACCTTTTTGGTGCATTTAATTGGCTTTATGTACTTTTTTCCCCAATGTTTTAAGATATCAAGATGTTTTAACAACCCCCCCCTGCTACTGATGAGAAAGATGATGAGGAGGAGGATGTGGGTTGTGATGATTATTAAATTGATGTGGATTAAGATGATGAGGATGTGGATTATGATGGTGATGGTGATGATGGTGGTGGAGGTGATGATGACCATGATGATTATACCTCCAGTTGGGGCCACAAGTGGGACGTTCGCGTGTGACCCGGCGACGCAGGCGGACCTGGTGCTGCTGGTGGACGGCTCTTGGAGCATCGGGCGCACCAACTTCAGACGTGTGAGGGACTTCCTGGAGGGTGTGGTCATCCCCTTCAACATCGGCCCAGACACGGTGCAGATAGGTGAGGAGGAGGAGGAGGAAGAGGAAGAGGAGGAAGAAGCTCCCACACAGCTGCACTGGCTTGTTCTGTAGAGACTATTTTATTTGCTGTTAGGCCCCTAAAACATTTTTTTTTACACTCCAAATCAGAAAAAGTTGGGGCCACAAAATGTAAAAAACAAAATGTAAACTCATATTGAGCAGCAAAAAGGACACAGACATCACATCAAATGTTGAAAATGAAAATATATGTTAATCTTGAATTTGATAGCAGCAACATGTTTCAAAAAAAGTTGGGACGGGGGCTACAAAATGGTGGAAAAGTTCTGTAATGATAAAGAAATCAAAAGGAGGAATATTTCACAACTAATTAGGGTAACTGGCAGCATGATTGGGTATGAAAAAGAGCATCCCAGAGAAGCAAGGTCTCTTAGAACGAAAGATGTAGGGGTATTCATCACTCTGTGTAAATCTGTGTGGACAAATGATGAAACAATGTAATTTTAATGCTTCTTAACATGAAATTATAAAGTATTTGGGGAGTTCATCATCTTCAGTACATAATATCATTAAACTAGTCAGATATTCACCATCTTATCTGGGCCTGAGCTTGTTTAAAATGGACTGAGGTAAAGTGGAAAAGGTCCTGTGGTTAGACCAAACAAAATTTGCAATTCTTTTTTGAAATCATGGACTCATCTGGGCTAGAGGAGAGTATCTAACCTATCCAACTTGTTTTATTGCTCAGTTTGAAACCCAACATCTATGATGGTGTGGTGGTGCATTAGTGCCTACAGCATGGGCATCTTGCACATCTGGCAAGGCACAATGAATTCTGAATGATGTAAACAGATTTTGAGCAACATATACTGCCACCCAGGCAATGTCTTTTCCAGGGAAGACCTTGATATCAGGAAAACAATGGCAAAATTAATTCTGCACATGTTTAAACAGTATTTCTCCATAGAAGAAGAGTTCAGGTGCTAAAATGGCCTGTCAAGTTAGGTGCATCATGGAATGACATACATGATTAAGAATACCCTATACTGTTGAGCAACTGAAATCCTGTATCGGTCAGGAATGGGACATTTCATTCTCAAAACGCTAGCAACTGGTGTCCCCAGTTCCTAAACATTTACAGAACTTTGTTAAAGAGGTGAAGCCGCACAGTGGTAAATATTCCCCTGTCCCAGCTTTTTTTGAAACGTGTTTCTGGCATCAAATTCAAAATGAACATATATTTTCCATGAAATAGTCAAATTTGTAATTTTTAACATTTTATGTTGTCTACGTCCTTTTTGCAGCAAAATATGGGTTTTTCGAGATTTGTAGATTTTCACATTTATTTTTATTTGCCTTTTACACAACATCCGATTATTTTCAGATTTTGTGTTGTACTTATACATACATTTTGCATATCAATATCACTTCAGTTCAGAAAACCAAAAATACTTACATTTGTTCTGCTGCTTGAATCGAAATGTACATTATTTCCTGTTGAAACACCAATACACAAGGTAGAAAATAACTGTGTTTTGGCTAACAGGCAGGCTACACCAGGGACGTAACTGAAGCGTTGCGTTTGCAGAGTGTGAAAATAGTTTTAGAAGATTGGTCTAATTCAGTGTTTCTCAAACTTTTTCAGACGAAGGAACACTTAACCAATAAAAAAGAAACGCACGGACCACCTAGCTAAAAAAAAAAAAAAGATTAGACCTACTTCAACAGTATATTAGCCTACACAATATGCCTACTCACTAAACCACCTTGCTTATTGTCTTTGCTTGTTGTGTCAGAGGATTCATATGATTGCTCACGGACCACTTGGGATAGCTTGCGGACCACCAGTGGTCCCCGGACCACACTTTGAGAAACACTGGTCTAATTCTTTCAGATGTATGTGCCGCTAACACATCTGGTGTAGCCAGTTCCATTGATTATAGTGGAAGCTAGTTGTTGCAGCATGTGCTCCGCGAATGGAACGCTTGAGTAACTACATTTTTTATCATCCCACAAATCAAACTGCTGTGTCTCAAATGTCCTATGCATAGTTTTACTGCAATCACAATATTATTTGTAATAAGCACTCTTGATGTTCTTCTGTACTCATACTGTTCCCATAGCTGACTGGAGATCCCAAATACCAGTGCTTTCATTCCTTACACCCATAATATTGATTTGGCCAATATTAAGCCCTGTGCGAAGTCTCTTTTTGTGTCCTAGTTCATTAGGGTGTTGTCTCCCCACACTCATGTTGTACCTCTCGCTGCAATACTAGCACATAGCAAGACTGTAGGAGATTTCCCTGGATTGCTTCTCTATAGCTTCCCTCGGCAGCGGTGCCTAAGGAGGTAGAGGAGCTTGTCCAGTAACCGGACGGTTGCTGGTTCAAGCCTGACCCCTCCTAAACCCTGCCGAAGTGTCCTTGAGCAAAGTCACTGAACCAATTTGCTGCCGATGTGCAGGTTGGCAACTTGCATGGCAACCTCCACCATCAGTGTATGAGAGTGTGTGTGAATGGTTGAATGTGAGGCATGAAATTATAAAGCTCTTTGAATGCTCGGAGGAGTAGAAAGCACTATATATAAATGCAGTCCATTCACCATTAATGCTTAAAGGGACACCAGGCAAGCCTGATGCTTTTTCTCTACGAAACTCCCCCTTGCTCGGTCTGAAGCTCTTTGCCTTTTCTTTGCATCTTCCGTCAAGGGGTTTTCGCTGCTTCTTCACCCGGCTCTGCCATTATACACACGTTTGCAACAATCGCTAGCATTTTAAGTTAGCCTGCCTCTGTGCTGTGGATGCAGGATATAAACTGATCCTGCTTCGGTTCGGCGGGTACGATACACTGAACTTGCAAGCGGGATATTCTTCCTACAGTAGGTAGGGCGTGACAGAGTCTTCATTCGCCCTGTAATGAGTCATTTAACCATATACCGACTTACGAAGATGAGTAATTAACACGAAAACGTTGCCTGGTGTCCCTTTAACAGCATTATGTCACCTCACTTTTCACCTGCAGCTTTGGTGTTGCCATGGTGTCTACATCAGTACACTCTGAAGCATCAGCTCCACATGCCTTTGGCTGCATATTAGTGCACCTTATGTGATCAGTTTGGGGTAAAACTGTCAGATGCATCAACCTGGTAAAAACACCAGAGGGTGTAAGACTGTCAAAAAATCATAGGTTTAAGACGGTCAAACATGCTGGTACAGCTGAAATGGCTGAATGTATTTGTCAGGAGACAAGTGAAA
>NC_063192.1:28422928-28467928 GCF_017589495.1 Alosa alosa | reverse complement strand
TGTAGTTAGGGGAGTAAGTGAGTACAAGACACTGAATATGTACGTTTCACAGTTTTACTGTATATGCTCTTTGCAGTTCTACAGCATTGTGACAGAATTTGATAACTAGTTCACCAATTTTGTATGTAATGACTCAAGCAATGAAATGAAGACTATTAGTTTTATTGGGAACGACTATTCAGCATCCATAAGTATAGTTCATTTTGACTGACATGACAAAGCAACTGATACATGTTCAAAAGCATTTGCAATTTGTTCAGAGGAAGGAGAAATTGCTACTATGATGTGCACAAATGCCTAAATGTTGTGGAGGTTGAACTCATTTTTATTCTGATCTGAGAAAAAAACCAAAGCGACTGAGAAAAACTGTAAGATTTGCCAGTGGAGTAAGTAAATGTACCTTAAATTGTCTTAAATCTTCAATCTCATCTTAAATTAAGATCACTTACTTTAGATTACTTTCTCCACTGGCAGATAGACAATAGCCGTTGTTGCTATTTTCGGGATTCTGATTGGCTAACATGGGCTTAAACTTCTCGTTACACTGCCACCTACAGGTTCGACATGCTCTTGACAACATATACACGGGTTAGTGTAAACGAAAACTTTTCTGAAAACTGGTGTGCACGATGTTATTTTTGAAAACGAGGAGGGTGAAATGTCCGTCTATGAAAATAGCCGGCCGCGTGTAAATGTAGCCTTTGTTTTGCACTTGAAGGGTTCAGATGCAAAAGCCTCTAAATGCCACCTATGTCAAAAATGAGATAAAGATGGTGAGGGGATGCTCTTCACACATAGTATACGCTAATCAAATAATTTAACTTCTAAACCCACTAAATACCACTATCTTCCTGGTCTGAAATATCGATTTATAGGCAAAAACCTATAGGAGCCTGAATTTAAATGCTCATTTAAAAGAAAAGTGGTCAGACGGATTTAGAGGGTTTTGCATCTGAACTCTTCACTTATTCTCTCACTTTGCATTCATTCCCCCCTACTCCCCCCCCCCCATCCCTCTCTTCTCTCCACAGTCCCTCTCCCTCCTCCCCTTAGTGTCCAAATCACCGTGGTCAGCCACAGCTCGCTGCGGGTCAGCTGGGTGCCCGGTGCGGTGGACGTGCCCGGGCACCGCATTGTCTGCAGAACCAACATTGGCACTGATACCCGTCAGGTAAGCGCTGAGCAGAGCTGTAAAGGCAGGCGACCAGGCAGTGAGGCCTCCAGTCTGACACACAGCCACACATGGTAATAGCTGTCTATGCTGTTGAGGCTTCAACATCGATATGATAGTGTGTGTGTGTGAGCAGGTGAACAGGAGAAAGAATTCAGGGCTCATAGTATCACAGTATCATCCTCGTCATGAAATACCATAAGTAGTTTCTCGAGGTCACTATTGGTACGGGGCGGGGGGGCGATGGTTGCTGCAGCCAACAGCTAGAGCAGCCAGGCAGCTACAGTGGTAGTACTCGGTAACCTCGAGAAACAGAGATCTAAGTGAAAAATGGCTTGAGTTTTCCTTTAATCTGGACTCAGGCAGGCAAGCAGGCAGGAATGGAGAGGGGAAACACGCAGGAGGAAATGGTTGTCTGTGTTTGTCTCCCTCCCTCCTAGTGTGAGTTTTCACAGATCCACTGTGCTACTGTTGCTGCTGAGGTGTTGATCACTGCCAAACCTCCTTCTGACTGCTCACGGCTGTCTCTGTTATGAATTATGAATATGTACTGTAAATAGATTTAAGTGTAAATAAATCTGTGAATGTGACATGCATATCATTAGAATAAGTCTCTCTGACTGATGCATCTCTCTCTTTCTGTCTGTCTCTCTCACCCACTCTCACTCTCTGTCTCTCTCTCTCTCTCTCTCTCTTCCTCCCTCTCTTCTCTCTCTTTCTCTCATTATCAGGTGGAGGTGAAAGGGACCAATTCTGTGCTGTTGCAGAATCTGTCATCTCTCTCCAGGTACCTTGTGTCGGTGCAGTCACACTATGAGAAAGGACTGTCGACAGCTGTCACAGCCAACGCAACCACATGTGAGTCCTTTTTGTGCACATGGAAATGACCTACTTACACCTTCTTCGAACGCTCTCTTCCAAACTTATGGCACACTACTATTTACTATGATGAAATCTCATGGCACACTGCCATAATATTCAACTATTCGTCATAAAATGACAGGTCTACTGCTGTTAAGCTGTTAATTGCCCCCCACATAACGCTGGCAGGCGATATGTGAATCCATAGCTCAAGTTTGTCTAGTTTGTCTTCACTGCCTATGTATTGGTCACACAGCTATGTAGCACTAACATACTGCTGAACCTCCATGTTTGTTACTTGCTCGTATTGTACCTCACTTGCACGTCTCTTTGGACATAAGCCTTTGCTGAATGACTACATTTAAATGTAAATGTGAATGTAAATGTGAATGTGAATGTCTTCTCCAGTGAAAGTGCCAGCCCCCTCAAACCTCAGGGTTGCCAACTTCTCAGGAAATGACATCACAGTGAGGTGGGAGCCCGCAGCTGACGATGTCATGTCATACATGATCAAGTGGATCTCCCTCAGTGGAGGGAAGCTTCATCAGGTGAGTAGCACAGGTTGACTGCTCTAAGTGGGGCCAGTGTAGCCTTTACATTTCTTGAGACAATAATGGAATTCTTAAGGAGTATTCCATGACATTATTAGTGCATCCCTCCCTTACCTGTACTTATAGATTCATCTGTTAATTAAATAGGTTACACGGTACTTGACAGTATCGACATACGAATGACATGACACTGTCATGAACGTATCATAAACAAGTCATAAATGTTTATGACATAACACTTCTGTTAAGTGACATTCGGTCTTTGTCATAACGGGTTAGGATTAGGGTTAGAGGTTAGGGTTAAAGTTAGGGTTCATGTGTCATGTGTTCATTACACTGTCATGTCACTCTTATGTTGATACTGTCAAGTAAAGTGTTATCATTAAATAAATATAAACAAAAATGCATTATAATACATCTCATTTCATTAGTTTACTTCATTCTGTAATACCCTGTAGTCTCTGCCTATAGATAAGTACCGTAGTAGTAAATGCTCCCGTTAAGAACCAAACCAGATTCTGCTCAAATCTACTAGAGGTGGCACGGTTCACAAAAGCCACGGTTCGGTTTGTGTCACGGTTTTAAGGTCACGGTTTTCGGTTCTGTACGGTTCTTGTTGTTATTTTTCCTTTTAATCTTTAACACTTCAGAAATATCATACTTCAGCATATGATGTATAGCTTAATGATCCACCATTTAGGTTACAGTATTTGTATAGTTATATCATGTAATATCAATGTTATTGCCATCTACAGGAACTTCTGTGCCTTTGTACCATACTAAGATTGACTGAAATATTACGGAATATTTTATTTCTACACATAGCTTAGCCTACCAGAGATATGCAAAATAGCATCTAGGCTACCACATAACATTGACAAGCCTTGTAAATGCACACTTTCTCTCCCATCTCTGCCGCATTTGAACGCTCCTCTAGTTTCTCTCAACAGGGCTATTTGCTCACTGAAACTGAACATTAGATCTTCCATGTGAGGAGGACCCAACACACATTGTAATATTTTATTTTCGAGGGCTTTTGAGATCTAGGGTTATTACCTTTCAGTAAAATTAGTTATTATTAGCCTACTACACGTCTCCCCTGCACACATGAGAGTTTGTCAGAGCCGTGCCACTGGAGGAGGGGCCACTCATAATAGCCTCTTACTCCCCTTATTTATTGCAAATATAAACTTGGTTGCGATTTCCAAACAGTTTTTGTGAGGGCTACTTTGCTAATATTTGGGAAACTGTAAGTAAGGGCCTGCGACCGCACAGCCTAAGCTGCTAAAGTGCCACGAGTGCGCAGCAAAAAAACTTCAGAAACAATAAATTTCAGCTCACAATATTCAGACCGGCTCATCCCCCCGAAGGTCCCAATAAGCCACTCCGGGCCTAAAATTGGTACTTTTACGATAGTCTCTTTGCCTATCTGCACTGCCCAAAGCACACTGTAATTTTCGAGCATTTGATGCCCTGTGGTCAGTGTACCACCTCTCTGTGTGATGCTGTGTTTGTTTGGGTGCTCCCTGTGCCTGGGCTGCAGCTGTCAGTGGATGGGCAGAGTGAGGGAGCCATCTTGGAGGATGTGGAGGACAACAAGGAGTACCAGATCTCCCTGTCCGCCCTCTACGCTGACGGGGAGCAAAGCGAAGCAGTGGCCACTAGATACAGCACCTGTGAGTGTGTACACACGTACAGTACATATATGTACCCAGACTTACAGATAGACAAACACACACACACACACGTACAGTACATATATGTACCCAGACTTACAGACAGACACACACACACACACACACACACACACACACACACACACACACACACATACATATATGTACCCAGACTTACAGACAGACACACACACACACACACACACACACACACACACACACACACACACACACACGTACAGTACATATATGTACCCAGACTTACAGACACACACACACACACACACACACACACACACACACACACACACACAGTACATATATGTACCCAGACTTACAGATAGACAAACACACACACACACACACACACACACACACACACACACACACACACACACACACACACACACACACACACACACACACACACACACACACACACACACACACACACACAGTACATATATGTACCCAGACTTACAGACAGACACACACACACACACACACACACACACACACACACACACACAGACACACAGACACACACACACACACAGACACACACACAGACATTCACACACACACACACACACACACACACACACACACACACACACTCACACTTACAACTTATGCAATTTGCATGCATACAGTTATATACTTAATTTGTATTGGAATAGCACACACACACACACACACACACACAGGAACATGCCTTAAACACACTCAAATGCACATCACTCCTCACTCACACACACATAAGCACAAGCACCTACAGTACTTGTATAGTATAGTATAGTATATAGTATAGTATATAAATATACTGTATATAAGTATATAATATAGTACTGTACTCCCTGATTAAATGTACTGTAAACACACACACCTGAACATGTACAATATTACTATGTACAGTAATACACACCTCCACCACCATTGCACCATTTTACAGCCTACATCGTCATGCCCTGTCCTAGTGTCCTGTGCTGCATGCCCTGTCCTAGTGTCCTGTGCTGCATGCCCTGTCCTAGTGTCCGGTCATTTTACAGCCTACATCTTCATGCCCTGGTTCTGTCCTAGTGTCCGGTGCTGGTCCCAGCAGCGTGTCCGTGTCGGAGGAGACTGCAGTAGGCATGCTGGTCAGCTGGGTGCCCCCCAATGCCCACGTGCAGCAGTACCGCGTGTCCTACACCCCCCTCTCAGGAGACAACCCACGGGAGAACACTGTGAGTGTGTATGTGTGTGAGTGTGTGTGTGTGTGTGAGAACACACAGTGTTTTAACTGTCCCTTTTTACGTGCGTGTGTGTGTGTGTGTGTGTGTGTTTGTGTGCGTGCATGTGTGTGTGCGTGTGTGTGTGTATTCCAGGTGTCTGTACCTGGTACTGAGAGCCGTGTGCTGCTGCAGTCTCTGGTGCCTGACACGCGTTACAGCATCCTGGTCACTGCTGAGTACCGCAGTCGAGAGGGGGGCAGTGCTTCCGCACAGGGAAAGACTGGTGAGGCTCTCTCTCCCACGTTATATCATTCAATAAACATGTTCAATAGACATGTGTAGAAACATTTTCTCATTTGGAATGTAATGACACATAGAATTGGTCCTCCTTGCAAGGCTCTAGTCATCTTACTTCTTGTTCCCTCTCTCTCCTCCTGCCTCTCCCATGTCTTGTCTTCATCCTCTCCCTCTCTCTCTGCCCCCACCCCACCACCTGACTATCTCTCGCCCCTCCTCCCTCCCTCTCTCTGTCCCCCTCTCCCTCTCTCTCTCTGCCCCCACCCCACCACCCGACTATCTCTCCCCTCCTCCTCCCTCTCTCTGTCTCCTCTCTCTCTCTCTCTCTCTGCCCCCCCCACCCCACCACCCGACTATCTCTCGCCCCCTCTTCCCTCCCTCTCTCTGTCCCCCTCTCCCTCTCTCTCTCTGCCCCCACCCCACCACCCGACTATCTCTCGCCCCTCCTCCTCCTCTCTCTGTCTCCCTCTCTCTCTTTACCCACCACCTGACTATCTCTCGCCCCTCCTCCTCCCTCTCTCTCTCGCCCCCTCTTCCTCCTCTCTCTCTGTCCCCACCCCACCACCTGACTATCTCTGCTTCCCCCCTCTTCCTCCCTCTCTCTCTGTCCCCTCCTCTCTCTCTCTCTCTGTCCCCACCCCCCACCACCCATTATCTCTAGCCCCCTCTTCCTCCCTCTCTCTGTCCCCTCTCCCTCTCTCTCTCTGCCCCCACCCCACCACCTGACTATCTCTCGCCCCCTCCTCCCTCCTCTCCTCTCCCCTCTCTCTCTCTGCCCCACCCCACCACCCGACTATCTCTCCCCCCCTCCTCCCTCTCTGTCCCCTCTCCTCTCTCTCTGCCCCCACCCCACCACCCGACTATCTCTCGCCCCTCCTCCCTCCCTCTCTCTGTCCCCCTCTCCCCCTCTCTCTGTCCCCCTCTCCCTCTCTCTCTCTGCCCCACCCCACCACCCGACTATCTCTCCCCCCCTCCTCCTCTCTGTCCCCTCTCTCTCTCTCTGCCCCACCCCACCACCCGACTATCTCTACTTCCCCTCCTCCTCCTCTCTCTGTCCCCTCTCCCTCTCTCTCTCTACCCCACCACCCGACTATCTCTCGCCCCCTCTTCCCTCCCTCTCTCTGTCCCCCTCTCCCTCTCTCTCTCTGCCCCCACCCCACCACCTGACTATCTCTCGCCCCCCCTCCTCCCTCCCTCTCTCTGTCTCCCTCTCTCTCTCTCTCTGCCCCCACCCCACCACCCGACTATCTCTCGCCCCTCCTCCTCCTCTCTCTCCTCTCCCCTCTCTCTCTCTCTCTCTGCCCCCACCCCACCACCCGACTATCTCCCTGCCCCTCCTCCCTCCCTCTCTCTGCTTCCCCTCCCTCTCTCTCTATCTGCCCCCCGACACCCCTTCCTCTTTCTCTTTCTCTGTCTCTCTCTAGCCAGTCTGCGTGTGAGCAGTGTGAGTGTGGCGCGCTCCGACCACTCCAGTATGTGTGTGTCATGGAGACCGGTGGCTGCAGTCAGCAGTTACCGCGTCCTCATCCAGGCCCTCAGAGGTGAGGCACACACACACACACACACACACACACACACACACACACACAGCCCTGCTTCAAATGAGAGGTGATAGTGTCTGGGGTAACACAAGCCTGTCTTACACCTCAAAGAAACCTTTGACTCATACATCTTAGATTTCAGTTTTAGTGATACCATCAGCAGGTAGAGTAATCCCATCTATCTACATCAACCACCCACCCCCAACCCCCACTCCATATTGGCTGTGTGACAGCAGTCCAGTTCAGAGTTTAGGATGTTTTTTTTCTGCTTATGAAATCCTTATGAAAATGATTTTATATTATTACCTTGGATTAGTGTAATACTTGAGTCCGGTCTCGAGATTTTTTGCTTACTCGGTCTCGTCTAGGAATTGAAAACAAAAATACTCGGTATGGTCTCGGCCTACATTGGAAGGAGGCAGACTCATAATTTTAGAGCGAGACCACAAGATCCCCCCCTTTTTATTTTTTTAGACTGTGTATATTTTAAGGTATATTCTAAAATATCCACCATTACAAATATTCTTATTTTAATGCAAATTTTAATATTGACTGGCTTTAGAATATATCCCATGGTGCTATGCTGTGCAGCGCAAATGTTTTGAAAGATACAATCTGGAGAGGGTTGAAGTAGCCTGACCTAGGGTTTTTGCCTAATCTGTCATTCCAATGCATGTTTCTGGTTGTGTCTGGTTAAATGTCACACTTTGAATATGAAATCCAGGTATATTGCTGTTAATAGTGTCAAAATTAAACACCTTCAACTTTAATGAAATGTTGACATCATGCCATACTATTTTGACTCCAGCTGAGCTCCTAGTCTTAAGGTATTGTTCAGAAAAGAAGTTTGGTAGACAAGTGTGTGCTTGACTACTCTTATAGCCAACAATCCCCTCTTTGAGAATTTAACCGTTTAATATGATACTTGGGTGATGTTAAATGTAAGTAAATCATCAAAGTCTTTTTTTGGATCTCGATGTGGTGTTGACTCCTTGAATTGGTCTTGCCTCCTCAAAGACTCGGTCTTGACTCAGTCTCTGCTGCATTTAAAAATCAACCGTCTCGGTCTCGACTCGGTTTTGACCCTTTAAAGACTCAGTCTCGACATATGCGGTCTCGTCCCCATCACTACCTTGGAGCTATGGATTTGATAGAAAAACAGCTACCGGTAATCATAGTTAACATTCTCTATAGTCCTCAACATACCCTTGCTCTGTTTTCTTTCTTGTGTGTGTGTGTGTGTGTGTGTGTGTGTGTGTGTGTGTGTGTGTGTGTGTGCGTGTGTGTGTGTGTGTGTGTGTGTGTGTGTGTGTGTGTTATTGTGTGAACATAGATAAGCAGATGAAGCAGGAGGTGTTGGACGCTTCCACCAACAATCACTGTTTCTCTGAGCTGCAGCCCGAAACAGTGTATCGCATCAGCGTGTACTCCCGTCTAGAGACAGTAGAGGGCGCTGCTGTTTCTATCCTGCATGCCACAGGTTATACAGCTTTCACATCATTCAGTTTCCTTTCTGGGTATATAATATGCACCTTTTACAAGTTACTATCAGCCAATAAGAGCTCAAGTTTTATATCTTGACAGCTGCAGCCCCAGTCAGGATCCCTATACCTCCAAGAATATTTTCTTCACATCATGAAGGTGAGGGCTGTCATAAAGCCATACATTTGTGTGTGTGTGTGTGTGCGTGTGTGTGTGTGTGTGTGTGTGTGTGTGTGTGTGTGTTATTGTGTGAACATAGATAAGCAGATGAAGCAGGAGGTGTTGGACGCTTCCACCAACAATCACTGTTTCTCTGAGCTGCAGCCCGAAACAGTGTATCGCATCAGCGTGTACTCCCGTCTAGAGACAGTAGAGGGGGCGCTGCTGTTTCTATCCTGCATGCCACAGGTTATACAGCTTTCACATCATTCAGTTTCCTTTCTGGGTATATAATATGCACCTTTTACAAGTTACTATCAGCCAATAAGAGCTCAAGTTTTATATCTTGACAGCTGCAGCCCCAGTCAGGATCCCTATACCTCCAAGAATATTTTCTTCACATCATGAAGGTGAGGGCTGTCATAAAGCCATACATTCTCAGAAATTAATCATATGCTTTTCTTTGATGTATGCTGCTTGAAATTGTAAGAATCTGGCATGTCGTGGTATGTATTTAAGATAGCAATTTCTGTGTATTTATTAAAATTTGTCTGAAAAAGAGCAGTATGCTCGAAATGTCTCGCACATTAAATTATTCATGGGAGTTATTTTTCTACCTGTATTTTTGCAACTGACACTTATTTGAACTCTGCATCCTATATATGTTTGGGGACATGCGTGTCCTTCCTCCACTTTTTCACTTGATAAGCTGGAGTATAACTTATGTTCCCCACAGTGTGTCCTGAGTTGACAATAAGAAACAGCATAGTAAAAGGTATGGATGAGCTGTACAATGTTCTTTTTTACACAACATATTTTTTGTTGCGCAACAGTCAACACATCACAGATTTTTTTTTTAATATGTGTGTGTGTGTGTGTGTGTATGTTTCATGTGTGCATGGATGTGTGCATGTATTTGTGTGCATGTGCATATGTTTAAATGGATGTGTGTGTGTATGTGCGTGTGTGTGTGTGTATGTGTATATATATGTGTATTTGTGTGTGCATGTATGTGCGTGTGTGTGTGTATGTGTGTGTGTGTGTGTGTTTGTGCACTGTAGGATATGACATGATGGAGGCGTTTGGCTTGACTAAGACGGCTCACTCTTCAGTGGAGGGGGTGGCAGCTGAACCCTTTATCTTCACCACGCTGCCCAGCTACACACTCTACAGGGACGTCCAGCTGACCCAGAACACAGGGTGAGGCGCACAGACACACACACAGACACACACACACACAGACACACACACACACACACACACACACACACACACACACACACACACACACACACACACTTGTTTACATTTGGTAGGCAAGACCCAATTTTGGCCATTTCACAACTCTAATGCCAGATATGAACACACTTAATCCGCACGTAAGTTCCGATACCTCTGACCACATTATGTGTCTGCATAGAGTCTAATGTGAAGAGACATGCGTCCTGAGCCAAGTTTGAAGTTGCCTGTTAAATTGATATCTCTTGCATAACATACCCCAATGAGCCATTTATTAGGCTAAAGACACGCTTAAAACCTGTCTTTCTTAATGTAAGATTGATATGCATAATAAGGAAACAGTCAGACACGATATAGCTGTACAGTGTGTCAGCTATTAATTGAATCCCATCTTGCAGATTGCATTCAACTTGTCTACACACAAGCAAATGTGAGCCGATGCAAAGAATTCTAGTTAAACAGGAGCTACTGAGTAGGACCTATCGCTCAGTGCTCTGGGTATTTGCCTTTCAGGTTCATCCCTAACAAATAGGTGTTTACAGTGCACACATAGCCTAGCCTGCTGTTTACTCAACGCCATGAAGGAAATCCCTGCAGTTGTGATCACATCTCCGTGTGTCTTGTCACCGTTTCATCTACATGCAGTGCACACATGCCTTGTGTTCTAGTCTGTGTCATGATGGAAATACTTTTACGCTGTGCTTACAGCTCTCTGTGTGTTCCTGTGTCTGTGCAGTGAAGGAAACAGCTTCACCCTTTACTCACCAGGGTCCCCGCGGATCCTTAAAAAGTCTTAAATACAACTTTCGTTTTTAAGGCGTAAAAAAGTTTTACATTTCCTGGAATGTCTTGAATTTTCGAAAGGGAGGTATTACATTTGGTGTGAAAATGGTAAGACAAAATATGCCTGTCGTTTTCGTGTAGCCAAGGCCTGAGAGATACGCAGGTAGCCTACGCGAGTGGTAGAGTGAGCGGGAGAAAGAGTTGGTAAGCCAGTTAGCGATAGGGTGGCCATACGTCCGGATTTAGGCCGGACAGTCCGGATTTTAAAAGCCCTGTCCGGCGTTCAGTGCAGCCTCAATCCAGACGCTCATTTGTCCTCCTTTTTGGAGTTGCGCTGGGCTTCTAGAATCTTTGCTCGGACGCAGGTTGAGATGCCGCTGAGTGGCTCACATTGAACTTGTGAAATCTGATTTCTCCTGACAGGCCTGAAGTTGAAAAGTGACATAGCAACAGGGGATAAAGAAAATGGTCAATGCTATTCTCTGCTTATTATTGTCACAATTCCATATCAACCAATAAGCCCCAAAAAACTATATTTGGTAACTTCTGTAGACATCCAAAATGGGGTGGGTGTTAAAGTTAGTAAAATAACTATTGTATAAAAGTTTTAAGTTGTTGTATTTATCTTTTTTTACCATGGTATAGTCTTAATTTTTCCATTTGGATGTCTTGAAAAGGTCTTAAAAGTCTTTAAATGTGCACTTGAAAAATGTGCAGCTAAAAATGTGCGACTCACTCGCTGTGCGCTTCTGTCCCAGGTTCATCCACCCAGCGGGCATAGCAGTGGAGCACACCATCAGCATGGTGTTCCGGCTGCTCCAGGACACCCCCAGGGAGCCCTTCGCCCTGTGGCAGCTCACCGACAACGACTTCCAGCCCAAAATGGGGGTCGTGCTGGACCGTGAGTCAGGGGGGGAATGGGTTCAGGGTTTACTTTCCACGTGTATAAAGATAGAGGCCAGCCTATAGGTAGATTGGTGGACGGGCGGATGGATGGATTTATAGGAGAATGGATGGATGGATGGATAGGAGGATGGATGGATGGAGGGATGGAGGAACGGGTGAATCAGTGGATGAATTGATAAAAAGAAATGAATTGAGAATGGACAGAAAGATTGATGAAAGGACATTTCAGATGCGGGACAATAGTCACACATTACAATACAATCATAAAGGACCATTAGGTATCCTGGCTAACACAATCAGTTATACATATTTTGTGTCATTTTATCTCTTCCTGACTGATTAAATTGCTGTCATTTCTGTGTGTTCTTAGCTGAAAATAAGGTCCTGCTGTACTTTAGTCTGGACTACAGAGGGGAGGTGCAGGAGCTCACCTTCGACCAGCCTCAGGTCCACAAGATCTTCTATGGCAGCTTCCACAAGGTCAGTATCCACTCCTGCAGTCATCCAGAGGCTAGGAAGGTAGGGAAGGTGGACAGCAAACAGTAATTCCTCTCTACTGTCCTTGTGATTGGCAGCTTCACCTGTCCGTCAGCCAAGTGAGCGTATCCCTGTCTGTGGACTGTGAACATGTTGGGGAGAGGCCGGCCCGCCCACTGGGAGCACTGCCCACTGACGGTTTTGAGATGCTGGGGAAACTAGTGAAGACCCGGGGGCCTAACAGCGGCTCAGCCCCGGTATGGAACAAGTCCATAACTCTCTCTAACCTAGATCATGTACAAAGATATATGTACTGCTACACTAGTGATAGAGCCATTTTTAAGGCACCCTTAACCAACATAACATTTCCAAAACCATTTTGATAGCACATAACATCTTAACATGACAAATGGCATTTCTGGCATTGTCTGACTGGCCCTCTGTAGGCAATTGCCGACCTCGCAACTTTCTAGTTTTGGAGTTATATGTTCATACTTTGTTCCAAAAGATGCATATTTAGTTTATTTATTATTGCGCTTCTCAACCAGAGGGGGACCCCAAGAGCAAATCTTGTTAAGGGTGCCTTTAACAAAGTGATATACAGCACTGTGTAGATTTAAATCTTTTTTTCATTAGCATTTCTGCTCCTTGGGTAACTAACCCATGACTGGGCTTTAGAATTCGCTCCACCAGCTGAGCTATACTGTTGAACTGTGTGACTGTGGAACGAGCTAGTCTGAATCTTATCCCAGATTCCTGCTAGCTAAGGAAATAGAACAAATAGAACTGAATAGAAACCCAGCAACTTGCTTTATCTAATTCAGCAGCAGAGGTGATGATTATCTGTGTTCTCCTTGCCTTGTAGTTCCAGTTGCAGTCATTTGAGATTGTGTGCAACACCTCCTGGCCCTCCGAAGACACCTGCTGTGACCTGCCTGCTCAGGTACATGAAACAGACCTATTACCTTTTGCATTTTTGTGTTTGTGTATAAAAGCAAGCCATGAAAGTCATGGATTTGGCCTTTGCAGAGGGACGAGGAGAGCTGTCCTGCCCCAGCCTACGCCTGCACCTGCACCTCCAACGCCCCCGGGAGGCCCGGAGACATGGGGCCAGCGGTGAGTTGGAACACTTAAGAGTGCATAGACTGTGGTCCCCATGACAACACTCATTCAGTTAATTCAGTTCAATTCAGTTCCATTCCGTTTTATTGATATAGCGCCAGACAACGTATGAATACGTCTCAAGGTGCTTCACAGAGGCCAGCTTGAACGTGAACTATGAATGATGATGGCTCTAAATGCTCCTTTCTCTGTGTTTTCTCTGTCCGTTCTAACTTTGATTGACCTGATTGACAGGGTAAGCCTGGTCCACGCGGGGAGAAAGGGGAGAAGGGTGAGGCAGGTCAAAAGGTGAGGTGCCAAACAGATAAACACATACTGTGTGGATGAGGGTCTATATACACTGACAATAGAGTATGTTTTGTATTACACAGAGTGGAGACATGACAGTCTGAATATGTAAGACAGTTCATTGGAGATAGTCCTGAACGTGATAGAGGATGATTCCACTAGTCTAGCATGACATACATTGATCTTGTATGGTAACAATTAAGCCTCTAATTGTCTAATTCATGGTGAAGAATTGCAGTGTATACTATAATTTCTTCATCTTGTTTCTGAACAGGGGGAGATGGGCCCTCCTGGTACAGTAGGTCCGGACGGTGTGCTGGGAGCCATAGGCGCGCGTGGACCCCAAGGCATCACTGTCCAAGGGAAAATGGTAGTAGTTCCTCTACAGCATTTCTTCCTCAGATATATTTTCAAGGAAGCCCTATAGACCTTATACATGGAAAGCTCTTTAGCCAGCTCATTCATTTCCGGTGAAGACAGGTGTGTTGTAGCCGCCGCTGTTGTTAATGTAATTAGTGTCTACACGGACCCGGTTGGGTGTTGCACCTAGTGAATCAGCACATTACGACAGAGAACGATTTATGCAATGTTAAAGTTGTAGAAAGAGTTGCCCTTTTGGGCAAACAAGACATTCAGTGTCGGAGTGAACGTGTAAGGAGCAGAATATAACAGAAGAAAATGAGCTGCCCAGAGAGCCCTCTGTGCATAAGGTCTGTTGGAGATCATGTGTGGAGAGGTGTTGAAGTGGATTATTATACGGCTCTTCACAATGCAAGTAGAACGCTCCATTGACTTGAATGGGATTTCCCAAAGTTCTAGAGGTCATTCATTTCGACTAGGGGACCTCTGAAAAATGAATGACCGCTGTCAATGGCAACAGATTTTCATTCAAAAGTGAAGGCAGATGGTTGATCAGCTGTGTTCTAAAGAACGTTTGATTCTAGTTCAGCGTGTGTTGCGAACTATTTGTCAGCAAAAGCAACAACGAAACAGTAACAATGTAAAGAGACATATCGTGGAGTTTATTTTTTTGTTTTGGCAAGGAGCCGTATAATAAGCAGGATAATGTATAGAACGCCGGTCATTATTGGGAAAACAAGTCCCTTCAGGGCGAAGCAAGACCCCTTCGCTGGCGCGTCGGGGTCCGGTTCTCCCTGTCGGAACTTATTTTTCCAATAATGACCGGCGTTCTATACATTATCCTTTACGTATGGTCTTGTAGGTTCATGGAAGTTTGTGCATGTGTGGAGAGGTGTTGAAGTGGAGTATGGTCTTGTAGGTTCATGTAAGTTTGTGCATGTGTGGAGAGGTGTTGAAGTGGAGTATGGTCTTGTAGGTTCATGTAAGTTTGTGCATGTGTGGAGAGGTGTTGAAGTGGAGTATGGTCTTGTAGGTTCATGTAAGTTTGTGCATGTGTGGAGAGGTGTTGAAGT
Organism: Alosa alosa; assembly: GCF_017589495.1. Lineage (NCBI taxonomy): Eukaryota > Metazoa > Chordata > Actinopteri > Clupeiformes > Clupeidae > Alosa > Alosa alosa. The sequence goes on along the minus strand of NC_063192.1, from coordinate 28,452,728 downwards.
GGAGTATGGTCTTGTAGGTTCGTGTAAGTTTGTGCACGTGTGTTCTCATAACTGTGCCAACGTCTCTTCTAAGGGACCACCGGGTGCAAGAGGAGAGAAAGGGGAGATGGGGAAACCAGGAAATCAGGTGAGCATGGCCAATGTCACATGACCCACCTCTGTCAGTCCTCAGCCAATCAGATCTCCTACACGATGTGCTTTAGTTGTGCAAAGAAAACTCTGTTTTTGCTTTATTCATCCTGCATTCATAATTGTCTTGCATTTTCTTTACACCTTCTCTCTTAGGGATCACCAGGTTCTCCTGGCCCAAAGGGTAGTCAAGGGAACCCTGGTCCTGAGGTAAAAGCACTTTAATAAGACACTCTGATGCAGTGCATCCAGTATAAGTATATATACTCTTTTGATCCCGTGAGGGAAATTTGGTCTCTGCATTTATCCCAATCCGTGAATTAGTGAAACACACTCAGCACATAGTGAACACACAGTGAGGTGAAGCAATCCCAGCGCAGTGAGCTGCCTGCAATAACAGCGGCGCTTGGGGAGCAGTGAGGGGTTAGGTGCCTTGCTCAAGGGCACTTAAGCAATGCCTACTGGTCAGGGTTCGAACCCGCAACCCTCCGGTTACAAGTCCGAAGCGCTAACCAGTAGGCCACGGCTGCCCGCCCATCCTTCACTCTATACAGAAATAAACACAAAGTTACACAAACAAACGTAAGAGCTTTGTCTATAATATATATGATTGTATCTTGAGATAATTTTGTGTCCACAACATTCAGGGAATCAGAGGTGTCGAGGGGAACATTGGATCTCCAGGCATTACTGGACCAAGGGTAAGGACCAGACACCATGATGTCTGTAAATCAGTAAAGGTGTTGGTCATATCTGGCGACGGCTGTTGACTGTGCCTCTTTCCCCGTCTTCCCCAGGGCTTTCAGGGGATGCCAGGACACCCTGGGCCAGTGGGTGACAGAGGACCTTTGGGGCCAGTGGGACCTTCGGTGAGCACCAAAAATGAACAAAAGTCTCAAAAGTGTCAATTATTCTCTTATAATAATGTGTATGTGTAATAATGTGTATTTTTTTTTTTTTTTTGCCGTTCTAAAGTTGAGTTTGAATATTTAACATATTGCTTTCTAATATCTGTGGTTAGTGATTTAATCCCATTTCAATTTCAGGGTCTCCCAGGAAAAAAGGGAGACAGGGGAGAAAAGGTGAGTTGTGATGTGATGGGAAAAATAATAAAAATAATAATAATAATAATAAAAAATAATGCTCCTCATTGATTTTGGTATGACCATGGCGTCTAATTCTACCAGATTGAATAGATGGACTCTTGAAAATCCTGCTTGTTTGCTATTTTAAATGGACTTGTTTCACAGTAATCACCTGAAAAGGCTGATATTTAAAGTTATTTTTTTCTAAAATTTTAGGGGGAGCCACAGTCACTCGCCATGATCTATCAACTGGTGACAGAGGCCTGTGAAAAATTAGTACACAGTATGTACAACTAAAACACCCCAGAACACACACACAAACAACCACACACACACACACACACACACACACACACACACACACACACACACACACACACAGCTTCTGAAATGTAATCTATTAGTATTTCTTGTTGAGGATTTGCTAGCCCATTGATGAGCATGTGTCCGTTCAGATGAGGTTCTGAAGCTGGACGCCTTCATGAATGAGATGAGTCGGAAGCCTGTCCCCATCGAGGAACCTGTGGGCCCACCAGGCGAGCCAGGCATCCCAGGGTCCAAAGGCCCGCCAGGTCTTAGGGGCGAGCAGGGACGACAGGGAACGAGAGGGAAGCCAGGAAGGTCTGGCTACCCAGGAGAACAAGGTGGGTCACTGGGACACTGTGGACAACTTCCACTTACCAGGAATCACTCCTGTTAGCAGTAAAACGTTGGTTGATGAAGTAGCTGCTTTACCGCTACTGGGAACTAAGGATGAGTGTTAAAGGAACATGCCACCCAATGTCAGTAGTAATATATGTTCTTACCTTAACTTTCACGAGTTGAGTCATACCTCTCCCATGTTGGTACATGCACTCAAACGCTCTGGTGCGCAGCGCGAATGTGTTAGCATGTTGCGCTACACATTGTAGTTCTCCTGTTTATTCGCTTGGAAAATCGCCACGTTTCATGTTGTTTGACCGTAGACATTTTAATCAACTACTCGTAACTGTATTTAAGTCGGAAAACGTGGATGTTTTGATTACTTCTACGCCTGGCTATGTCTGAGCCCGCTTAGCATAGCAACATGCTAACACATTCGCCAAGCAAGCACCAGAGCCGCTTTGAGTGCACGCACCGACACGGGAGAGGTATGACTCAACTCGTGAAAGTTAAGGTAAGAACATATATTACTACTGACATTGGGTGGCGTGTTCCTTTAAGGGCTTAAATAACCAGTCTTCTGTTAAACAGTTTAGTCACATTGAAATAGCTTTAGACATCAGTACTGTATAGTGTGTATTTACATGAAAGTACATATAAGAAGCACACTGTTTAATTATACAGTATATGCAGTAAAAAAAATTCATATAAAGCCATGCTGCAGTGTGTCCTCCTTAGTATAGGAAAAGCAGGGGAGAGACTAGTAAATGAGATTTGGTTAATCGTCACTATGTCTGATCCATTAACCAGGACAAAGAGGCCCTCCAGGCGAGAAGGGCAACTCAGGTGCTAATACACAGGGACCACCAGGGATCAAAGGATTTTCAGGTAATGTTCAAAGTCATATTGAGATATTAATTCATCATGTAACATATTTTAGAAGTGCCCTTGGTATGCAGCAGTACCTCATTACAGACTTAAAGATTACATTTGTTTGTCCTTGTGTGTGTGTGTGTGTGTGTGTGTGTGTGTGTGTGTGTGTGTGTGTGTGTGTGTATGTGCGCGGTGCATTTGTGCTGGTGTGGGTGTGTGTGTGTGTGCGTTTGTTTGTGCTGGTGTGGATGTGTGTGTGTGTGTGTACGTTTGTGTTTGTGTGAGTGTGTGTACGTTTGTGTTTGTGTGGGTGTCTGTGTGTGTATGTGTGTACATGTGTTTATTTGTTTATTAGGTCCTCCTGGAGAGACCAAAGTGGGTGATCCAGGTGCCAGAGGGGAAGATGGTGAGCAAGGCTCACCTGGCATGGCAGGAGCTGTGGGACAGATCGGGGAGATGGGCCCCCCTGGTATCTGTGACAGCAGCGGTGGCTGCAATCCCTCACCGGAGATTGGAGCAGGTTGGTGGTTTTATATTTACAAGAACCCTCTCCAACACACATCCCCAACATACTTACAGTACAGCACACTGCCCCCCGCCCCCAATACACAGCACATTGTCTCATGACATATTGCACACTGCCCTCTCCCCACATACACAGCACACTATCCCATCTCCCTTGTCATCCCCCCAACACACACACCAAGACCCCTGGCAGTTGGGTTAGCCCCTTGAGCCGTGGATCTGCCCAAGGTTTCTTCCTTGGTAAGGGAGTTTTTCCTTGCCCCTGTTGCTTGCCCCCCCCATCCTTGTAACCCTTATGGAAGCCCATACATACACCACAACAATTCAGCTGATTCTTCACCTAGATGACCTTAGAGTTTATCACAAGGCCACTCACAGCAAAACCTTGTTTTGTGTTATAAGAAATGTCCACATGTCCTTTTTACTTCTTTTGTTTGATGTAAACAGACAATGTTCAGTGCCAGTAAAATAATCTTTTTTTTTATTTCAGAGGACCCATACTATGGATACCTACCATGAGTGGATAGGTTTGAAAACAACAACACAGGGACAGCAATATACCACCTGTTCTTACACAATGTTTGTGTACAGATACATGTACACAATGTACATGTTTGTGTACGATTGTCTACAGAGACATGGTCCTAGGACAGACAGAATGACAGGAGCTGTCAAAATAATGCACTGCTCAGACAAGACTGACAAGACATGGCTGGACATTGGTCATATCAGAACTGCTATGAAGTGTGCATAAAAAGCTGCAGACCTCCCATTCTGAGTTACAGTGGTACGATATTCAGATATGCCTTCTATGATCTACAAATCTGCACACGTTTGATGACAAAATATGCCCATAAAGCCATTACAGCTAATGTTGAAGATTTAAATGCTGATTTAAATTGTGTGTGGAAGGTGTCTCTTTATTTCAAAATGAGTAAGCAGTATGTATGTATGATGTATGGAGTAACACATGTTTTCGCACTGATTATGTTTATAATGCTCATCAGTTTGTTGTATAATATTGTTTTTTTATTTATGTGTTGTGTGTGATTTTGTCATCTCTGCTATTCTTCCATTTTTTTTTTCCAGTTCAGTTCAAATTAATTTTACTTGTGTTATTATAAAACTTAACTGTGAGACTTTTTTACTAGTGCACATGTTAAGCATTTAGAATTTGTTTGATGCCATACTAAATAATTGTATAATTTGGTTACTTTTGGGAATATATTGTATCTTGAAAAGATTTTGCTTTTACAAGTTGTACTTTGAGTTTGTCTTTTGTATATGGACAATACAGTCACTACCTACTAAACTATTCTTAAAATTAGGCTACTATAAGATATATTTCACTATGTGTCATATTCATCCGACATCCAAATACCCGTGTGTGTGCGTGTGTGTGAGTGTGTGTGTGTGTGTGTGTGTGTGTAATGGGGGCTGGGTGTCTATCTGCCTGCCTGTGCATTGATGTATGTGTGTATGTGAAAGAGACAGCGAACACTGACTGAAAAACACTAGTACATTTGATATGGTATTGCCTTAATAAAAAACTTTTGTACAAAATTTGTATTAATTTTTCTATGAAGAATGTGACATTGCATTTGGTCACTGATGGGGAAAAACTGATTTTTACCAAAATTTTACTTGACACCCAATCACAACAAACTGAAACTTACCTACCAAATATCTTCTGCAAAAGTCTGCAAAACTTTGGAGAGGAATATTACGTCAAAGGATACACTGCCATTTAAACTGCTACTCCTCAAACAAGGAAAATAAGTAGTCTATACTGTAGGCCATGTCATAATTTACAGTTTTTTCCTATTGCTTACACACTTTTTGCAGAATTTGGCTCATTATGTCAAAACTACACACAGCCAAATAAAACATAGCACTTGGAGATTAACAACTCACATGTATGCCAAAATGAATCACTGCAATCAAAACTCAACAATCCTATCTAAAAATGTAATTATTGTGACAAAACCATACCATTTAAATTACTCTTTCAAATCAGCAGCAACACACTGATGTGCTAGTATAATTTTCTACAGTAATCACCTATAATAGCTATATGGCTAAAATATAGCAAAACAAATGTAACAAAAGAAAAGTTAAAAAAAAAATCACTGGAGAAATCGCTAATGGGGGCACCTCAATGTCTCTGCATGCCCCTTCCATTGCTTGCAAAAGAGGCATGCAGGCATGTGATTGGTGGTCATGCACTTTTCATTGGCACACTGAAAATAATTATTCTATTTAGAAATGGGGAGTAAAGGGGCAAATACTCAACGTAAAAGTACACACTTGAACAGGAGGTACAGAATAACTTACCTGAAGTTTATTTGAAGGTATGTGTGTGGGTTTTACCAATTACCAGATGTGCTGGCATTTTGAATGGAAGAGTTTTCCCAATTATAACAGGATATTTGATTTTTGAAGAACGTGTCTAATGTAAAAAAAAACGTGTGTAGTGTTTTGCAATAAGTGTGTTGCAGAACTGCAAATAATGTGCAAAGCAGAACATGTGTTTAAGCTATGGTTACACAGTGTTTAAGGTATGCTAGGTATGTTTAGGTATTGAGGCTTTGGTCTAAGCATTCGTTTTTAGTGTGTAAGCAATAGGCAAAAACTGTAATGACGCTATGGCTCCACCTAGTGGTGCACATTTCCCCGGAACCAATAAGTGGCGTTTGTGGTACGGACAAAATATCTTGTTACGCCTACATCCGTCGGTGTCCCAACATTCCAACATGGCAAGTAGAAAGAGTAACAAAAAGCAAGAGAAGGGAGACAAATATTCTGTGTTGTTACCCACTTACAATGAACGAGAAAATCTACCTCTTATCGTATGGCTCTTGGTTAAATACTTCGGCGACAGGTGAGATGCCGGACATTCAGGTTTTCGCATCTTCAACTGGATTGACAGATAAGCTGCAGCTTCTGACAGTCAAGAAGTTATGATGACCTCATACACAATTCAGCTCAGTTTCTTGAATGATTTGCCTATCTACTATGTAACTAACGATAGTAACGGTTTGTATCAGTTTGCATTGTACCTTCGAAGCCATTGTAATGAAAGGCTCAACATTTAGTTGTGTTCTGCTACTTGAGTTTTAGATTCATTCAGCTAACCAAATTAACCTGAATTCAAATGTGTGTTGACAAGTCACGGCTAGCTAACTAACGCTTTATTACTTTCAGTACCTAACTTGCATTGGTTTCAGTAGCTAGGACGATGACGGATGTTCTTGATTTTGTGTTGTTGTACACTACAACAATCATTCAATGTATGTTGTGTGTAGTGGGTACAACTACGAGATAATCGTCATTGATGATGGAAGCCCTGATGGAACACTACAAGTTGCTGAAGAGTTGCAGAAAATCTATGGCGAGGACAAGATAGTGAGTGGCGGGGGGGGGGGATCATTATTGTACGCCTAACAATTAACTGCTTTAAAAGTTGTTAACTACATTTTGTTCTTTACAGTTACTCAGACCCAGAGCAAAAAAACTAGGATTAGGTAAAGTATTTTTCCTTTTTTCAATGTTGTAACATTTTCCATATGATGTTGTGCATGGTATATATAGTAGGAAGCATGACAACAAACTCAAATACTTCATCCTCTTTTCCACATAGGCACAGCTTATATCCATGGCATCCAGCATGCCACTGGCAATTTTATCTTCATCATGGATGCTGATCTCTCTCATCATGTATGATTATTTGAATATTATGATTATTACTGTAGACTATGCCTATATCTGTGGTTCTTTTTTTAGAGTAAATGTTAGAAGCACTATATATGGCAATTGACCACATATGCATTAAAGAGCTATGCCATTTTTGACGTTATAAGTATTTGCTTACAGTATTCAGGAACATGGCAAAAATGCATTAAGGTCTTCGGTAAAGCTTGAAATAAGTAAATGTACAGCACATTGAAATGTTCTACGTTTCTGTTGCAGCCTAAATTCATTCCAGAGTTCATAGAGTAAGTCCTTCCTTTTGTTTCCAGAAATCACAAACTCCATGATTGTTTTCTTCAAGGTTTCAAGTCTGTGTATCATGTGTTTTCCAAATCCATACCGAATGTATGATTCTGTGTGTTTGTTCCAGAAAACAAAGAGAAGGTGGATTTGACGTGGTCTCTGGCACAAGGTACAGTGGAAATGGAGGTGTGTATGGATGGGATTTGCGCAGGAAACTTATCAGGTAATGACCAAGTCCCCTCTTTATCAGTCAAATTTAAGATTAGATATTTAATTTGAGGTTAAGAATGTCTGCTTTCCCCCACTCTTTCCTTCATTTCAACACCATCCCAGCCGGGGAGCAAACTTCGTCACACAGGTGCTCTTACGACCTGGAGCGTCAGATTTGACAGGAAGCTTCAGGTAAGACGTGTGTGTGTGTGTGTGTGTGTGTGTGTGTGTGTGTGTGTGTGTGTGTGTGTGTGTGTGTGTGATTGTGATCCTGCAGAATGGAATGTCGCTAAGTGCTTTAAGGTTGTATTCATGTTCTATGGGCTCATATCTCTGTGTTTCAGGCTATACAAAAAGGAGGTGTTGGAGAGCTTGATAGAGCGATGTGTGTCTAAGGGCTATGTCTTTCAAATGGAAATGATTGTGCGTGCTAGACAACTGGGATACAGTATTGGAGAGGTAAGACCCAATGAAAAAATCCATAATATCAACAATTCTCCTTCTGCGCCTATGCACAATAATCTGATCTTGATATATTATATCCGACTCATTTCAATAGGTCCCCATCTCATTTGTGGACCGTGTTTATGGGGAGTCCAAGCTGGGAGGAAATGAAATTGTCTCCTTCCTGAAAGGACTTCTGACCTTGTTTGCAACAACGTAAACTAAATCATTAATCACATAAACTGAGTCATGAGACAAGCTTAAATGGTAGCCTGTTTTGCGTAGAGTCAGTCCATCATAATACTTTCATAATGATGAATTTATATTGTATATGGGAAGTGAAGATAGTCAGTCATATTGGCAGTGGATTTTTATATGTGCTCTTTAGAGAAATGTTCTACTGTGAGATGTCGATTCAGTTGTGCCCAAGGCACTACATCAAGCAAGGCAACTGAATTTTCTGCATACTGTTCAAAAATTAAAGATGGTCAAAAAAAACAAAAAACTGGCACGTCAAATTTGAATGTGCTGTTGCTCATTGCATATATTTATTTTTTCACCTGTACTTCACTGCAGTTATGAAAGCAACTGATGGGTTGGTGTGACCAAATGCTCGGCTATCATTGTATGTCATACTGTGATAGTGCACTGAACATTATGTGACAGAAGCCAAGAGATTTACTGTTTACTGTAGTAGTCACATTTAGCATAAAATTAAACCTTTGACATTAATAATGACATCTATGTAGGGTGTAAAGCGGTTTATATTGCTGGAGGTATGGTTGGTCAAACCCATGTTTGCTATGAAATTATAATGCACTATGTGCTTACCAAGTGTGATATCAGGATCAATCTTTTTATTGTCTTTTGAATCTTTGCTCCATTTTGTAATAGAAATGATTGGAATTAATTATTGATGGAAATCTTAATCATGATTCTGACTTTTTTTATTATTAGGCATATTAATATCATTCAGATTATACCTGTACAGGCAGTGTAATCACAGCAGCTAGTTAAGATCTATTTTTGGACATACCTGGAATGAGCTTGTAGCATTTGCCTTTCTTTGTGTTCAGTGCGATTTAACAGGTGTATATGTAGTTGTCTTGATCTTTAGTGAGGGGTATAGCATAATTCTGTTGGATGTTTCTCCAAAATTGTAATTGTTTTAAAAAATATATTTCTATGTTGCCTGTAATGAGTTACATTGTTACCAAAATGATCATTGCTCTTCCATATTGTCCTGATTGCTGTCTCTATTAAATAAATAAAGTCATATTGAGTAGGTTATCAATTTGCTCTGGCATTCTGCTTTAACTATGTATTTTTAAGAATGCCAAAGACTCAGTTAGGGGCTAAATAATGATTGTGTGTCACGATCTGACTAATCTCTTTGTCTGGGCATGTTGATCTCTTCTCTTCTTTCCCGGTGTCGTATTGACTTGTGAGGAAAGGTTATTAATGACCTTTGTGCCATAGAGCGTATCCAAGGCGGTTTACATTATGAATTTGTAGCTTTTTATCCATCATAACTGACAATGTTCATAAAAAAAGTCATTATGTAAATAAGGACTTTTGATTACTGAAGTTTTTGTGATTTGCCTTGGAAACTGATTCAACCTGTTATTGTCCAGACTACTGTTACCTTCTTATGATGCTTATGAACACAGGACCACTTTGGCTGTATAGGTTACAGGACCACTTCTGAGTACTGATGGCAGAAGTACAATTTAATGATTATCATAATCTTTCATTTTCTTCGTCTCTGATACAGTGTGTTAATATACTGAGGTAACGCAACACAATGTCAACTAGCGTAGTACTCTGTACATATATAGTGGACAGTGAATGCATATTTCTTAGTTTGTTATAAGTCTATAATTACACTTGTTGACAGTGTTACAGATAGAAGTAGCATTTCAGGAGTGTGCTGCTTATGATGACTGACATTTGGTCAGTAATAAGACTGAGCAATGAGTAGGCCCACACTCATGGGATCAGTTGAGCTGTGCCAGCTGCATTGGCACATGACTACAAAATGGGTGAAGATGTATGAGTTAATCCCAATATTTAACCCCTTCATGAAAAAAAAAACACTCATTTAAAGGGGATACCACCTACTGTGCACGCACATAGATGCTCACAGTCACTCCCCGTCCCTGGCACTGAAAAGTAGTGCCGGTGAACAGCGCCACCACCTGAAATGATAGTACTCCGACGCTGGGTAAGTACTCAGGCACTGTATACATCCGAGTCTCTGTGGGGGAAGCAAAGGGGAAGGCACCAGATGTAGTCTCAACGCATGCGTTCACTGTCAGTTGCGCTTCTGAGAAGGGCGCCCCCTGTGTTCCAAACGTGATAAGTGCAGATTGGGTTTGTTTACCCCAGTGTTAGAGCAGAAGGGAAAATCGCCTCAGCAATCTTCATCAGAGACACTGGTGTCGTCGTGAATTTCAAGAGGAAGGGGAACCGCTACTTAACAGGTATGATTGATGACCGTGTGACAGTCCCATCTCTGATTTTCTGTACTCAACGGCTCTCTCTGTCGGCACAATGAGTTTTTATGCTAATCAAACACATATGTCACTTCCGCCCTTTTAGACACGCCATTTTGGACAGAGCAGGCGCTGGATTGGGTTGTATTGTCTGTGTGGGAGATGAGGGAATAGACTAGCGTTAATTGTGGACAGTTTTGGATTATCTGATTGTGTAGGTATCCGGGTAAACCCCGTTCACAACAAATGCCAATAACTTGAAATAATCAACTACTCTTCTGTAACACTAGTATTCTTAAGGATCACCTAACTAGATGAGTTTCAGCACATCATCCCCGGTAACCGAACAGAGGGAGACGGACAGCTCTGACTCCGCTAGTTGTAGAAGTCGAGCTCCCTCTCTTGGTGTGGTGTGCCCGTTTCGAATGGTTTCAGCGAGGCTGTGTATTGTGCCTAACCCATTGGAGGAAGAGGAGGGAAAGTGAGAGTGCCGGTCACGTTTTTGTGCCTGCGGTTGTGCTGGAATAAGAATTGCCTTTTCGGGAGAGACAGACTCGTAGCCAGGTAACTAACTTCTACTTAAACAAGAGGCTAGCTCGCTACTGGGATGTTTAGCTAAGATAGCATTAATGCTAACAACAGGAAACATTGAAAATACAGAAAAATAGCTTGGACGCTAGGATGGCTAACGTTAGCTAAATGTCGTATCCCTGCTACCAGCGCAATGGCCCTTCTTGAAAGCAGTGGATACTCTTCCAGTCACACTTCATAGGACACTCTTTGTCAGATATCGTGAAGAATATAACATGAGTTTATATTGTGGTTGCCCCGTTTACATCAGCCAAGAAGCTCGTTTCCATAGCCCACCGCCTTGCCTGCTAGCGAAGGGTAGCTTTCTGAGATATGTCAGCTAGTAGCCTACATCAGTCAGCAGCCAGCTAGCCTGTCGTCACCCCCATTGACAAACAGTTCGTGCCATAAGATTGGAACTAACGTTAGCTATCCGGTTTGCTCCTGTGTTTTTTCGATGTTTATTCTGTGTACTGCATTGTGTTGATGAACTGGTCAACTATTCTAGGCTGTCGACTGATTTCTTACGATGTCCTTTCATCTTGAGCTGCTTTCACTCCGGTTAGAGAAGCTTTTCAACTTACTATTCATGTCTGTAGCTTAACGTTGCCCCGCTAACGTTAGCCACCTGGTTTGTTATATTTTATTAAGTTTGTTCAAATGCTTGTTAGTATCAAGTCATAACTTACTTGGCGAAGTGATCGAAACATTTGATCTTAAAACTAAATCATTAGCGACTTCAGAGAGGTGAAATAGGCTGATGTGATAACTTGAACAAGTCTATCTCTACAATACCGTTTGTGCATGTCCCTCTGATGGCCGGGACACCTACATTTATTAGATGTTAATAGGTCCACTGGCTTATGCTAGGTGACAAACATTTAGCTATAATTGTTATTGTCTTTCTGCGCGGTGAACGGGACTACAGCATGTTTGGACATTTTATCCCACAATAGTGAGTCAGTCACTGCCCTGTATGACGCACCTCTAGATACTTTGTTAACGTTTCTGTTCAAATGGGAAACAATCTTTCCTATGCAGTTTTGTTGTGCTCGTATGGACTCTGATTGGATGTACCAAGGTGCTACAGATGTCAAAGTTCGCTGACACTGTCAAATGTCCTCCCATTTATCCCGGCATCTATCCGCTCCATAAATTTGTTTTCTGTTCCAAAAACCGTGTGACAGAGCAAACGATAAATAGACAAATGCCAGCTCTCATCCCTGTCAGTTCTAAGTAATGACGTTTTCAGGCAGCAGCTTGCATCTAAAGTCGTGTTTTGTATGGTGTTGTCATCCTCTGCGTCTAGAGCTGCTAAGCGTCGTTCCTTTAAATCAGCAACTACTAAAGGGGAGACACCCACTTACTTAGGGCAGCGGTTGCATTTCAGGTCAGCAAAGGTAAATGTTACCTTTGAAAGCCCCCTTCCTCCCTGAGCGTTCCATCTGATGACGAGATCTGTTTAGATTCTCATGGTCATTGTCTGTTGTGGGAAAACAGGGAACCGTTGGTGCTGCTGTTCCAGCTGGCCCTCAGTCTGGCAGTCTTGATTCCTGCCCCCACCCAAAAAAAAAAAAAATCCTTCTCTGCAGACATGTTGTATAGGTTGGGCTCTGCTGCTGTTTCAGTAGGAGGCGCCATCCTGTGATAGCAGGCAGGGAGGCAAGCAGAGAGGAGAAAAAAAGAAGGGGGGGGGTGGAGGGCAAGCATGAAAGGAGAGGCTTATATAACAGGGAGGCAGAAGCGTTCTCTAGCGCCATCTACAAATGATGGGAGAAAGCAAGGCATTGAGAGAAAAAAGCCCAGCCCTTTGCTGAAGCTGGAACAAGCAGACAGACAGTTAGCTTAGTACACCCTACCCATAATCCCTCAGTGGAGGAACCTCACAACCCCTGTTTTGACTGCCAGCTCAGGGGATGGATCTGGGGGGTGGTCCTCATCAGTGACAATCAATAGTGGCCATGTGGCCGTCAGTTGACCTTTGACCTACATGACCTTTTCACATCATCTGTTTATTTTTATAATTAAGCCTTGTTGTGCTCTTCAGCAGGCATATTAAGAAAGTTTTCAGGCATGTGTTGGTAACCCGATGAGTACTTTCAATCTGTACGATTTTAGGTTTTGTTTGTTGTGTGGTTCTCTGATCTGTGTACCACAAAGAGCATGACAGCGGTCATGTGACTTTCCAGACCATTTTTCTCTTCTGCTTTGTTTATGTGCAACTAATGTCAAAGGCTGCTAGAGTTTGTTTGCCACTCTTAGTTTGGGGTTGTCTTCAAAAACCAAGGCATCAGTTAGCCTCTGGACAAAGGGCAAAGACAGGGGTCTGTTTTGTTAGTTGTCATAGGTGTTGGACTCTTGATCTGAGTACTTTGTAAATTGTGCTGCTAATTTAGAGACATTCACATGTACTCTTCTCTGATTTCTTATATTCTGTCTTTCTAAGTGGGCAGCATGTTCCAACTCCCAGTCAACAACCTTGGCAGTTTACGCAAAGCCAGGAAAAATGTCAAGAAGGTGCTTGGAGACATCGGCTTGGAGTTTTGCAAGAAGCATATTGACGTGAGTACACTTGGCCCCAGACAAGGCACTTCCTCGCCCACTTAAGCAGCTGTAAACAAATCAATAGATTTATCACTTCTTCTCTACTAAGTCACTTATCTCATGTCGTCTTTACACTTACAAGGTTGGCCAGTTGTGATGTGATTGCTTTTCACATGTACACTTAATTATGTGACTCTTTGAGAGGAATTCCGTTAATACATGCATTGTAAATTATTTGTGATTAAATGTATATTTTTTTTAAATATCTAAAAAAGATATTGATCTGGACTCGTAGCTGAGTCTTTCTGCAGTTAGTGCAGCGCCACAGGTAGTGACCATGTTCCCTTCACCCCTCCACAGGATTTCAAAGACTTTGTTCCAAATGATTTCTACCTAAAACACACTACGTGGGACGATGTGTGCATGTATGATCCTTCTATGACCAAATCTCAAGTAAGTGTTGTGTCTCAACTTATTTATTCTCCTTGTTGAACGCCAGTGCCTTTGCTTTAAGCTTAATTCCTAACTTGTTTCGTCCTCCGTCTCCCCATAGGACTATCGCTCAAAGCCATTCTGCTGCTCAGGATGTCCCTTCTCCTCCAAGTTCTTCTCGGCCTACAAAAGCCACTTCCGCAATGTCCACAGCGAGGATTTCGAGAACCGCATCCTCCTCAACTGCCCGTACTGCACGTACAATGGCAACAAGAAGACTCTGGAGACCCACATCAAGCTGTTCCACATGCCCAACAACATGATGCGGCAGGGCCAGCAGGGGGCCATGGGCGCCCTCAGCAAAGGCATAGACAAGGCCACCGTGGAGCAGCCGGTTTACTACTGTAAGAAGTGTACATATCGGGACCCACTGTACAACGTTGTGCGCAAGCACATCTACCGGGAACACTTCCAGCACGTGGCTGCACCGTACATGGTGAAGCCGGGGGAGAAGGTCACGCCGCCCAACGGGGCGACCGGAGCTGCTGCCGCGGCGGCCACTGGCGCAGGTGCTGCTGGGGGGAGCGGGGACACCGGCACCGGAGGCGCCGCAGGTGGCAACAGCTCAGCCATCCACTGCAAGCGCTGCCTGTTTGTGCCACGCACCTACGAGGCGCTGGTGCAGCATGTAATTGAGGACCACGAGCGGATAGGGTACCAAGTCACCGCCATGATCGGTCACACCAATGTGGTGGTTCCCCGTGCTAAGCCGGTGATCATGGTCTCGCCCAAAAATCCAGGGGACAGTAAGGGCATCATCGGGGTCACTCCCAAGGGCACGGTGGTGACTGCCGGGGTGCGCCCACTCTCCACCCAGCAGCTAAGCCGTATCGTGATCCCCAAAGTGGGCCTCAACTCCTCAGGGCTCCTATCGGGCCTGAAGCAGGGCACCTTTGGACTGAAAGCAGGGACCACGCAGTCTGTGTCCATAGGTGGGCAGCAGGTACGCATAACATTACCTGGCAACGCCCAGGTATCAGTGCCACAGCAGTCCCACGCAGCCAAACCTCACCTCTCCACCAGCGGCGTCCGTAGCCCCGTGGCTGTAGGCTCCTCCTCCACGCTGAAGACGTCGCCGTTGACCCCACGCGTGCAGGCCGCAGCCACCATCGTCTCCTCGGTGGTGGCCAAAAAAGGCGGCACGTCGGTGATTGGCACGTCCTACACGCAGAAGTGGAAGATCTGCACCATCTGCAACGAGCTCTTCCCCGAGAACGTCTACAGCTCGCACTTTGAGAAGGAACACAAGGCGGAGAAGGTGCCCGCCGTGGCCGCCTACATCATGAAGATCCACAACTTCACCAGCAAGTGCTTGTACTGCAACCGCTACCTGCCCAGCGACACCCTGCTCAACCACATGCTCATCCACGGCTTGTCGTGCCCACACTGCCGTGCCACCTTCAACGACGTGGAAAAGATGGTGGCGCACATGCGCAGCGCGCACCCCAACGAGCCCGTGGGGCCCCGCACCGACTCGCCCCTCACCTTCGACCTCACCCTCCAGCAGGGGAACCCCAAGAATGTCCAGCTGATCGTCACCACCTACAACATGCGGGACGCCCCGGAGGAGTCGGTGGCCTTCTACGCGCAGAAAAGCAGTGCCTCTTCCTCCTCGCAGGTCAAGAAACCCACCACGGGCACTCCGGCAAAGCCGGACGGCGAGGCCCAGGATGGCGCGGCGGCAACTGCAACGGCACCGGCAGCGGCGGTCAAAAGCCCTCCGCAGGCAGCGGTGCCCTACAAGAGGGACGTGGGCAAGACGCTGTGCCCACTGTGTTTCTCCATCCTCAAGGGCCCCATCTCGGACGCGCTGGCGCACCACCTGCGCGAGCGGCACCAGGTCATCCAGACGGTGCACCCGGTGGAGAAGAAGCTGACGTACAAGTGCATCCACTGCCTGGGGGTGTACACCAGCAACATGACTGCCTCCACCATCACCCTGCACCTGGTGCACTGCCGCGGCGTGGGCAAGACGCAGAACGGCAAGGACGCCAGCAGGCCCACACCGTCCTCCAAGTCCGGACAGTCCCAAAGCTCCTCGCTCAAGCGAGCGAGTGCTGAAAACGCCGACCCGTCTGACCCGAAGCGGCGGAAGGCGTCGGCGGGAGCGGAACAGGCTTCGGGACCCGGTTCCGCGGGGGATAAGTCGCCGGAGGAACCTGTGACGCTGGTTCTAGATCCCAAGGGCCACGAGGACGAGTCGTACGAAGCACGCAAGGCCTTCCTCACCAAGTACTTCAACAGGCAGCCGTACCCTACGCGGCGCGAGGTGGAGAAGCTGGCGGCCAGCCTGTGGCTCTGGAAGTCCGACGTGGGCAGCCACTTCAGCAACCGCCGGCGGAAGTGCGTGCACGACTGCGAGACGCGGCGCTTCCAGGTGCTGCTGGGCTTCAAGATGCGCGACGTCCACCGCCTGCAGCACAGCATGGGCTTCCCCGGCAACCTGCAGTTCCAGCACCACGAGCCGGCGGACAGCCGGACATCCCCAGGCTCCATCGGCCGGTCCGAGGAGGCCGTCAAACGGTGGTTGAAGGATGGCGCCAACACTGGTACCGCCAACACTGGTACCGCCAACACTGGTACCGCCAACACTGGTACCGCCAACACTGGTACCGCCAATGGAGCCGGTCGGCGGCGTTTGAGTGCTGCCTTGCCAAAGGGTCCCCAGGGAATGCCAACCAGTGACCAAAGCAAGACAATCAAGAAGAGCTTGACCCCTCCTAGCGTGGTGACCTCGGAGCTCATCACGCTCGACTCAGACAGCGAGTCGGAGGAGAACGCAACGGATGGGAAAGATGGGGGGGAACCTATGGAGACGGACCAGAACACTGTCGAGGGACAGACTGTAGACGCAAAGGCGGCAGGAAAGAAGGGGGAGGAGAAGGTGGAGGAGGGAGAGGAAGGCGTCCCGGACTCTGGAGAGGTCCATGGGGAGAACGGCTACGGACTCAACGAAGAGCCTACGAAAGCTGTGAAGCGCAAGGCAGGGTCCCGGCGAGACGCCAAGACGAAACTCAGACAGACAGGACCAGGGGCCCAGCTAGGCAAGCAGCAAGTCTAACTGGCACAGCAAGGACATTTCTCGCACAACACAGTACTCCCATACCTGCTCAAACATAACCATAAACACACACACACACACACACACACACACAGATGCGCACACAACACACCGTGACATTTGTTACAACTGACATATGCCAACAACTCTGCCTCACCCA
Source organism: Alosa alosa (assembly GCF_017589495.1). Taxonomy (NCBI): domain Eukaryota; kingdom Metazoa; phylum Chordata; class Actinopteri; order Clupeiformes; family Clupeidae; genus Alosa; species Alosa alosa. Next base: position 28,435,505 of record NC_063192.1, on the reverse strand, counting down.
AACTCATGCGAGCCATAATCAGTGGCTCTGATGAGAGGAACAAGGGAGGGAAGACCAGGGCCTGAGAGAGAGGCTACCTCCCACCACCAGAAGCCATTGTTTTGCGGTTAGAAGTGAAGTTTATTTACAATGTACTTTATTCAGATTCAGAGTTTAAAAAAAAAGCAAAAAAAAAAAAAAAAACAAGTGGGGAGAAATTATTTTACATGATCTCCAGGGCAGGGAACGAACACACTGAAAAATGCACCAAACAATAGAAGACAGCTTTTTGCCGTCAATGTCGTTGGCTTTCGAGTTTAAAAAGAGTACTTATTGGTTTAGCCACTAACTTGAGCCGTGGCAAAGATGAGTTGGATATTTAGATTTTAATAATTACAAGTTAGGCGTTTCACATAGGCATACTGAAGAGCTATTGTATATTTGTACAGTCTTTTAGACACATCTGAAGAGATGTCGGTGTAGGTGTATTCATTAAATAAAAATGCTATTCATTTTTTTGTGCACAGATTAGATTGTCATATGTTCTACATTGGTTCACTTAGACAATGGATGTGGCTTCGGTGGCTATTCCTTTTTTTTTATCGGGCTCTCTTCATTTTTGATGAAAAACCTTTAGCAAAAAATAATATATCTATATATTAAATGCACATTAAAATGGACATATTCTCATGCTTTTTTGGCTGGTTACTACTACTACTATTATTATTATTATTATTATTATTATTATATTTTTTTATTGGTAGTAATTATTACTTTGGTTCTACTGTATGATCAGTTTTTATTCCCTGTCTGGCCTCCTGTCTACCCTTGGGTCAGAGTTTTGGGGCTGGTTCACTGATGGCTGTAGCTCTGTGTATGTAGGCTAGACTGTGGTAAATTCAGCCTTTGCTGAACAGTACTTGCCCCCCACCCCCTTTTCTTTGCATTGTTGACCTTTTTGACCCCTTAAGACTGAGCTCTTGTGTTGTTTTTTTTATTGTTTTTGTTTTTTTTGCCCATGGTGCCCGGAGATCGTTGGCTGTTGACCTGACTTTGCTGTGTGTACATGTTTAATTTGTGACCTGCGATTTCTGTTCTGTTTTTTTTTTTTTCTTTGGTTGTTTGTTTTTTTTGTTTTGTTTTTGTTATTTTGTTCTTAAGCATTTCTGAACAATAAAGTGCTGTATTGTGCTTCTCACACTGGTTTGAATCCTGCCATATTTGCAATGACTGTAGATCCTTGGGTCTTCCCGTTTCAGCACAGCCCTGATCATAGGTGGCGTTGTGTTCATATTCAAGACAAATAGCATCCAGGATATTTTGGTTCAGACTTGGGTTGTAAGAAACCGAGGAGAATATATTCAAACAATCCGCCATTATGTTACTGCTAGCATTGGTACCATATATTGTTATGGCTGGTGGTTGTGGTTGTCCCTGAAAACATGAAGGAATGCTCTGCCTGTGAATTTCACAGGCCTAGATCACTTGTCCTGTGTACTCCCTTAATTTGGGGGGGATGTGCATGTGTCTGCATGGCGAAGGGGTTGGTGTATTGGGCAGATTATGTTTTCTATAAATGTCTTGTATTAGATATGTTGAGGCCTAGGAGTCTTTTTCCTTTCAGGGAGAGGCTACAAAATGGAGGGAAACTACCCCTTTGCAAGAGCACCCTCCTTCCCTCTCTCCCACCCCACCTCCCCACTGGCTCACTGTTCTTGCTGTGCTAGTGTGAGGAGGAAAAAGGGAGGGAGAGAGACAGAAAGAAAAGAGAGAGGAGACAAGGGTGGGGAGGGAGGGAGTGCTAGCAAAGGAGGAGGAGGGAGGGAGGGAGAGGAGGCCCGACTCACTCTGAAGGGAGGCTGTAGTCGTGTTCTCTGAGCTTCTAGAAGAGTGGAGGAGGAGGAGGAGGGGGGGGGGGACAGAAAGAGAAAAGCGAGTGAGATGGAGCAAGCGAGGGAGTGTGTGTGAAAGTGAGGGAGTGAGAGAGAGCGAGAGAGAGAGTGAGGGAGGGGGAGGGGAAAAAGAACTGAGGAGGCTGCAGTAGCAAGCAGAAATCTACGAATGGTGCCTCCTAGCGGCCGTGAGGAGCAGCCATTGACTCCTACTGCCCCTAGTGGTGTGTTTTGGAGCCGGCAATTGCTTCTGGCCTGCCTACTGCTGCTGCTATATCACCCTCCCTCTCTCTCTCCCTCCCTCCCTCCCTCCTGTTCTCCGCTCAAGTTGTTTCATTCGTCAGCGATGATGTCATCTTCCTCTGTCAGTCTCTTTGTTATGTGATTGAAGGGTTTGGATATCTGTTCGATTTGGACATATCAGGGTGTGTGAGTGCTGCCGGGTAGAGCAGGCCCAAGCCAGGGCTTCATCAGGTCAACTGAAGGCAACTCCCTACATGTAATAGCATGTTGTCAGGCTGTTATTACATATACAGTAGACGTGCCAAGCTTAGATGGCAGAACATCTTCGTTTGTTTGTCATGCCAGACAGGAAACTGGCTGAATTGAAACTATCAAGTTCACTTTTCCATTATCATTCCAGCATCATGCGCAATGTTATGTTTTTGTTTTGTTTTTAAACAAAGAGCATTGCAGTGTGAATTTTTGGCAGTCACCAAGATGAATGGAGGAGCAAAGTCACCATGGATTCTGGTCAGCTGATCCTTGTCATTTGACCTCTGCCTCATATTAGCCCTCCCATATCCAGTAGAAATGTAGCCATATGATATTCTTGATCTTGTTGCATTACTTGCTACACTTAAAAGTCTTCAATTCAGTGGATTTTTATTGTGCTTCATTACTCTATATGCCCCAGAGGCTTCATCTCTCTGTTGTATCTCCTGCAGCTTATACTGAAGTGGTGATGAAAGATGATAATATTTACCCACAACTTCTGGACAGAGGTTGTGGACAAACCTCTAAGGGCACTTACCTCCAGAACATCTCACATACTTTATCATTTTATGCAACAGAAAACAATGTACAAAATGTGAGCTTAAGCATCGCAGATAATTTAAAGGCATCCTCCTCTTTTTTGATTCAGCTCCAGAAGAATATCATATTGAATATTGTGTACACAGTACACATTCGTAATATTATTGACTGCACTCATTTTCTGGTCTTGCTACAGTTTTCATCCTCATGAAATATGTTAATGATGTGTACATAAACCAGGTCACATTGAACAAAGGCATTTGAAGAGGAAACTTTTCTTCAACAGTTTAAAGTTTGTGGAAGAGAACAAGACATTCATTACGTGTTGAAATGCCTATCTGCTACATGGACTCTGCCAGGCAGCAATAACAACTAACACGCATTCTAAATGTACATATTGGTACCAAAGACATTAAGAGACAGATTAGCAAGCTCAGACTTAACCTCAAACATTCACAAGCTTTTTGTTAAAGACCTCATTAAGTGGTGTAGCCTATAAAAATGGCAGGTGGTTGAATTTACATAGAGTTTCATGATAATTATGTGTGCAGGTTATCTGGCTATATAGGGTGTGAAATTTCACAAACAGCACATGCTATCAGATCTCTTTCAGTGCTCCTTTTCTAGTCACATCCCCCTTTGACATTTTGGGTCATTTTTCTGGGACGCTGCAGATGTCCTCAACAGAATGCTCATATTTCTGTTCTCTGAGCTGGAACGCCTTTGTCTGACTCCTCCATATAGTATATGATGCCTCACTGTGCAGACGTATGACCGTGACCGTTCCCCTTACTGAAAGTAGAGAGCAGTAAGAATGTACCCTCATTCTTATAATTGGTTTCTTTTGAAAGAGTATGTGCAGTTGAAAGTAAATGACCAAACTGCTACACATCAGTGAGAAAACCTACTTTGTGGTAGACAGATACGGTGCCCTTTAAAAAGGCCATAAAGTGCCTGTTGTACACTTCAAAATCGTGTTTCCTGTAAAACACAGCCTGCAGCATACTTGCTGGTGTTCAGTAGATCAAACTGGATCTCAAGCGCTCCATACATCCCAGATTTGAAAGCTGAGTTCTTCAGAGTACATTGTTCTGCAATTGCAAATAGGATGAATGTGTTGTAACAGTTGTAAGCTACCAGCAGATGGCAGTAATGCCATGAGTCATTAGTCAGATGTACACAAGGCAATATCAAAGACAGAGATAATGTTAAATCATTGTGTTTAATCATTATTATTCTAAGAAATATAAACTTTTAAAGTCAACAGACAACAGTTCTTGACTATGAATATGTTGGTTTGACCTATGACCATGAACGGCCAGGGTTTGCCATTTTTGGTGACAGGCTCCTGACAAACCTGCCTGGTAGAATCCCTGAGGAGCGACCCTCTGGGCACAGTTATGGGCAGTCGCGGTGTGGCTCTGGTTGGCATGCGTCCTCATGCCCACAAGCTTTGTTTTTGTCAGAGGAAGCCCTGCGTGCCCGCTCCAGCACTCAGTGGGAAGTTACTGCAGCCCACTTCCTGTCCTGGGCGCGGGCCACCAGAGCAATCTGTGCCCTCCTTGGGATGTGGTGGGCAGCTCAGTCACACGCCCCCTCTTATGCCACCGAGCAGCATGCTAGATGACCTCACGACTCAGCGTGGCGTCCATTTTTCACTGTTAACAGCAACAATCAAGCTTTGAAGACGGGAATTTTTTGGCCAGATTAGTGTGTGTGTGTGCGTGTGCGTGTGCGTGTGTGCATGTGTGTGCGTGCATGTGTGTGCGTGTGTGCGCCGCTGTAGCAAGGCAGCTCACTGCTCCGGGTTAGTGTGTGCTTCACCTCACTGTGTTCACTAATTCACAAATGGGAAATCCTTGTATACGCAAGTATACTTGGCCGAGAAACCTGATTTACATTTACAATTTACATTGTACCGTATTTATAACTCATCTGCATTAATTGGCTAAGTCACTGTGAACAAACTGGACAGCATGCATTGCACTGATGATGAAGTCAAATCCATGGCTACCACATAGTCTATCATTACAATATTTATAAGGTTAGTGAGAAATATATGCAGCGAGGCATTATCGTACATCCTTACAGAGTTCCTATCGATATTCTACAGAGGAGCCTTGGCATTGTGAAATATTCATCAAGTGACATGGTCACACTGTGGAGGATCCTCTCTGCGCAACAGGGAGATCATTCAAAGAAGAATTGTGGGGCTGATTTCAACTCCTTCAGGGGGTGTGCTTTTCCTTCCCCTCTCTCTCTATCTCACTCTCTTTGCCTTTTTTTTATTTTTAGGAAATCTTTCTCCATGTGCTGGTGTCAGGTTTCCAGTGCTGCCTATTCTGGCAGAATTGTTCATCAAAGGCACATTTGGCAGAAAGTCTAACTGAAATCTAATGAGTCTCCATCCTTTGGAGAGTTGAGATGATGAGACCAACATTCTTGAACACACCTCAGCACACCATTATCCTTATATTATTCATGATATTACATAATTAAAATATGGTCTAATGTCATTTTGCATATAATTTTAAAATAAGTCCATTTAAATTAATTCCTGTTTCTAACATTGTGCATTTGTTAGGCATTGAGCAATGTTCACCAAAAATCATATTCTCTCCCTTGTTCTCTCGCTCTCTCTCTCCCTCTCCCTCTGTTTGCTGGTGTATTGACAGATACTGCATACTTGCCTGATCCTCAGAGACGGGCAGCTTTTCCAGAGCTCTGCACTGAGAGGCATTGTCAGCCAGTGATCATCTGCCAAGGCCAGAAATCACTGCACAGAAAAATCTTCAACACCGAGTATCACTCTATTCTGCTGTCCCTTGGTTCCCTGTCAGTGTGTGTATGTGTATGTGTATGTGTATGTGTATCTGTCTCTGTTTGTCTTTGTCTATGTGTGTGTGTGTGTGTGTGTGTATGTGTGTGTCTTTCTGTTTTTGTGGGTGTATGCATACTCCTCGTGTGTGTGGTGTGTCTCTCTCTCTCTCTCTCTCTCTCTGTGTGTGTGTGTGTGTGTGTGTGTGTGTGTGTGTGTGTGTGTGTGTGTGTGTGTGTGTGTGTGTAAAGGTCAGATGCTTGTGGGTGTTCTCTAATTCAGATGAAAGAGAATGGAAGTAGAGCAGGAACCCTTCCAAGGACACGCATCCCCACGATAAGCTCCACAGCGCTCTATTTAGTGTGTCAATCTGTCATTGTCATACACAGGAGCAAAACAAACATACCAGGTAATCTACATCTGTTGGAATTACTTTATACCCTCCTGGAATATATTAGTGACTGAAGGTACATCATTTATTTGTTTTTCATTCTCTCTTTGTCTCTCTCTCTCTCACACACACACACACACACACACAAACACAAACTTTCTCTCTCACTCTCACTCTCACTGTGTGTGTGTGTGTGTGTGTGTGTGTGTGTATTCATGGCGCTATAGATTGACACTTTCCTAATGTACATACAGCAGCAGAGGCAGCGTCCTGGCCCAGTTAGCGGCTCCTCTCCTTATAGTAACTCCTCTTTATTAATATCCACTGTGATCAGGGGGAGAGGGAACTCTCCTTCCAGTCTCCTTCTCTGATCTGTAGTGCACTCTCTCTCTCTCTCTGTCTCTCTCTCACTCTCTCTCTCTCTCTCTCTCTCTGTCTCTCTCTCACTCTCTCTCTCTCTCTCTCTCTCTCTCTCACTCTCTCTCTCTCTCTCTGGCACACACACACACACACACATACAGTACTGTACACACACATTCACATATAGCACACACAACCCAATTCAGACACGACACAAAAACAGTAATACTATGATTTTATTTGTGATGCATTATCACATGTGTGACACAAACACAGATACACATGCACACGCACACAGTCCCAATTTGATTGGTGAGATCATCACCACTAGATTCCCTAGGGGGAAGCAGTCCATTAAACCACCCTTAAAATACTCAGCCCATTTAGGACAGGTAACCACTCTCACTCACTCATACTTTTACTCCGGTGTGTGTGTGTGTGTGTGTGTGTGTGTGTGTGTGTGTGTGTGTGTGTTTACTGATGTCAGGTGATCACCTTCTATACCTTTTTGAGAGTTAGATAGCCTAACTAAATTAGCTGATTAAATGTGGTGCTTTCTGTGTGTGTGTCTCTCTCTCTCTCTCTCTCTCTCTCTATCTGTGTGTGTGTGTGTGTGTGTGTGTGTGTGTGTGTGAGTGTGTGTCCATGAGATGTTTTTGATCAGTGAGCAGTGGGTGTGTGAACTAGTCACATCAGAGGACCCCAGGACAAAGGAGCAGACTAATTGGGGACCTTGCCTGGCGATTGGACAGCTGAAATGAAGCTTAAAAAGGTTGGAAATATCAGAAAGTGTGGCTCTCTGCTGATGAGGATTACGGCAAATAATAGAAAATGAGTTTTCTAAATAAAGCCTTCACCTTTTCCAAAATACCAGCCATCAAAAACACACAGTGACATTTCCATAAATTACATGGTAATGTTTCCTCTCAATTACTAAAGCACAATACAATCGCTTTCCTTCCCACATTATCCAAAACAAAACTATCCAGGTATTGAAAATAAAAAAAAACTCACATTTTATCCTGAAGAAAACACCATGTGGCAATGCGAATCTCCATGGATTTGAATTCAGTAGAGCCAACAGTATGACAGGAACATTCTTGAGTTTGGTTTAACACCCCTGTGGCTGTGATGGGAGATATATGGATCCTCTGACCTACATCCCCAGTCAAATATAGTCTTATAATTGGGACCAGAGAGCATAATGTGGAATTTAGAGCAGTAATGAGGGGACGAAAGCCATTTTAGGCCCTATGAATGTTTTTCTGTTTTAATTTGGTGGACACACGACTGCAAATTGGTCTATGTTTTAAGCACTCTTGCATCCGAATTGCATCAGCATAAAAAGCCAAGTGTTTGTATATGGATAATGAAATTATTTTTGTATATAATTACTTTTGTCCTATTATTCTGTTAAGTCATTCTGTGACTTCATAGATAAATATTCTACTTCTTGTCTCTCTCTACCTCTCTATGTCTATCTTTGCATCTAAGATAGGGAAGTAAGGCGACCACACACATACACACTTGATTTCTGTTGAGGGTGACTATTTCCTGCTTGCACAATAACTCAAGGTTATAGCATGAATACATGTGGGCAAGTACTGCAGACAGCGTTTCTGACCAAAACACTGTGTCAAAGGAGAGAGAGATTGTGTAATGGAGGAGGTGACTGGAAAGAGCAATGTCTGTCATGACCAAACTCTGGTAAACATGCATGACAAAGATGAATAATTATAAACATAATCATCTTTATTTTTTGAGCAATTTTCAAAGTTCATGATATACGGTTCAAATTCATAAAATCAGTTTTTAAATGAGAACATAAAAGCAATTAGGTGTATAAAAAACATGTCAGCTTAAAAATAGACAATAAAAAACAGTTCAAGAATGATAGAGCTGATAAACTAAATAACCAAGTGATTGGATCAACTTTGAACAAAAAAACTGTAAAAAAAACAAAAAACAAACACCTGTATTGTTCCTATAACATCGTTTAGTCGTTGAACATGCATTTTGTACAGTTTTACTGTCGTCATCAGTACAGTCAGTGGAGAGTTCAGATGGTAGCAACACAGCAATTATTGCAATGAAACAACAGATGATGTCACTTCGTTTTGCACGCAAAACGAGAGTGCCTTTCAAAGTATGTATCATATTGCCAGGGGGCTTGTGCCGCCTTCATAAAAAGGGGATCACTAATTAATCATAATCGCTTATTTATAACCCATTTGGCAAGGCGACTTCACAACAGGGAAAAGTCAGCTCAGAAACCGATTAACAATGAGGGCAATCCTTTTTTGTCCTCTCATAAAACTCACTCATGAATTAACACTTGCTATTGCCTTCTTTAATTAAGTGCATGTGGTTGAACAGTCTGAGTCGGATATGTAATGTGCATGAGTGCAGTCATGCCAGTTTAGCTGTTGTTGTTGCTGTTGTTGTTGTTGTTGTTGTGATACTTTGGTATTTGTGTGGTGGATCATTGTGAATTTGAATGAGGGATCAAAGATATTTTTACTGCCCAAGTGCTTAAAGTGCTCTATCTCTGATTTTCTATATCTTCTTAAGGGCCTGCTGATATTACATAATCTTAATAGCACTGAGGATTTTCTTTGTTTAGCTGATATAGCAATGTGTAGTGCGCAAATATATAACCAAAGAAGAAGACCCTAGTCTCTCTATCTCTCTCTTACACACAAGCAAGTGTGCACACACACACACACACACACACACACACACACACACAGTGGTTAGCTCCTGCCATAATTATACAGCCATCTGTCCCCGGCCCATTGGCAGTGTATAGGACTTCACTTGTGCCCTCGTCGCAGTTCAGCAGGATGGTTCATTCATGAGAGCTGGGTGTAGCTAGTGAATTGCGCTGAGCATTGGTGAGATGACACTGCTGATGTAGCCGACCTGGACCCCCAATCCCAACGTGAGAAGCAGTGAGCTGCCCTCTTTTATTCAATATCAGAGAGTTACATGGGAGCACGGACATAGACTAACTGTTTCCCCTTTTTCCCACACTTTAAAAAAAGATCAGGCTCATTGTCACAGCCGGTGTCAGGGATTTGCCTCCTTATCTCCGGAGCAGAGAGATAGCAGCCATTCACACCACTTACTCAGGGAGGGAGATCAGCTCTCCAGTGTCAGACTGCCAGAGAAAACGCACACAAATAAAATGATGGATAAGTGTGCAGGATGAGAGAGAAAAAAATCTGCGGGTGTGCTGGCAATTTGTTGACATGGGGTTAGGTCATCAAAGAGGAATGATTTAAGCGTGCCTTTGTTTGGCACAACAAATACATGTGTATGAACACATGGAAATGTGTCTGTGTGTTTGTCCCTCACCACCAGTTTCTGTTGTCTCTTTGCCCCAGTGTGTGTGTGTGTGTGTGTGTGTCATGAAGAGGTCTGTAACGGCAGTTTTTTTGATGTGCAGATAATGAAATGATGTTTGTTGAGGTTTAATCCGATGTAGTAATCCTGTCCGTTCTCAATCTGCTGGTCAGCGCAACTCAGCACCACGATTGGACAACTGCTAAGTACTTGGCAACTAAAGCACTAACTGCAACTGCAACCTACAGTTTTAATCATCATCATCATCATCTTCTTCGTCATCATCGTTTTTATCATCATCTAAAATGAACAAAACTCTGATGAAATGCTAGGCTATATAATAACTCCACTAAACACGATGAACATGTTTGATAAGTCACACTAAATTAAAGCCAGGTGCCTAATGTACAGACAATGCAAACGGAAAAGTTGCTAGGGGAGGGGGGACTCACACCAGATGAAAGCAAAGACTATTTTCCTCTCTCGTGGGGAGAGTGGGAGGGACGGCATTTGGGCGGGCGCAGCATCCTTCGTGTCTGTGCACGAGAACTCAAGCCAGCCCATGCTGCGCGTGTGTGAATTTCACAACTCATCCGAATACCGATAACCTCGTCACATCAAAGATACTTTCGTGTCATCAAACTTGGAATTTCTTACCTTTTTCAGCGCACTTGGTGCCCTTTCAGTATTTGCGAAGAAACCAGGTAATACAAGTTTTGCTGTGTTATTTTTAGAAATGTGTTGAAATGATGTACGATAGCAACTGTGCTGAGATGTTACAGCAAAGAATGTAAGGTGTGCGTGTCACAGTTTCCATGCAGTAGAATGCATCAGTAGCCTACATGTTAACAATTGTGAAAAAGTATCGCTCTTTTAAATCGTATCTGTAAATAGCCTAACTTGTTGTGTTCAAAGTAATTTAATACGGTGCTAAACATCGCATATGCGCTTTTAATCCTGCAAGGAACCTGTCGCGCCACCGAAAATGTAGCCGGCACACGAGACTCTTATGATGTGCGAGAGTGCCGTACTGCCTAGCCACCAACGTCCAGTCGCAATACTTGGCAATAATGTGGTCTTTAACATTTTTGTTCGGGTAGTCTCTGCTGACTTGAAAGTTATAGGCCTACTTTATTTTCGTCGCTATTGCTTTCCATGCAGGTTACTTCCCCAGCTGTATGGTAAAAGAGCAATGATAAAGAAATATCATGCCCGAAGACGTTAATCGCGCTTTTGCCGACGGGATACATCAGTGCACTGTAGTTTTATTTTTTATTTTTCAAGCTTTCTGTCTTGCATGATCCCACAACTGTAAGAAAATAAAAGAGAAAAAACTATGATTCCAGTTTTGAACTTTATGTTTTCCTGTAGGCCTATTAAATTTAATGTCAACCACTGTGGAACGGAATTGGATGGGTTTAACTTATCGTGCCAAATTATGTATGACTGTTGCATCGTTGGTGCATTGGTGGATCCAATTCACCCATAAACTACATCTGTAGGCCTATGCATTTGTCTCACATGGGCATTGTCAGATAAAACTATATGGGATCTGGATCTGTATTTGGATCTTTACCATCAGAATCTAACCTATAGGCTACCAAGGTCAGGTGATCTGTTATGGTGTTGACCAGCAGTGCACAGTAGACTTTGTGTCATTTCAACAACTGTATCAAACATCTCCAAGCCACACCTAACTGGATCAGACTAACTTGTAATTTAAACCATGTGCCAGTACACATTAGTTATCAACTCATGTTCATCACTTGTAACAGGCAATGACAGCAATCGCTTGTTTGCTTTTTGCCCCAAGCAGACGCGTCTTCATTCAACTGCACAAAAACCTCATTGAGATTAATCTCTTGTCTCTACAATCCATGGAAGAGCTCGCAGACTTCCAAGAAGTCTGCCACCCTGTTTAGATAAAGCCATTAGTAATTTGTTCCCAATTTAATCAAGGGTTGGGTATTGTTGATCACACTCAGTGTGATAAAACTAGTATATTCATATCAGAACCAGAGTATTTCTAAATTGCCGTGTGTGTGTGGGGGGTTCTGTCGATGCGTGGAATATTGAAGTTATTTTTTACTTACAACATTCTCTATGAAAATGTGTGTAACTGGAATGTGGCTTACTATGTGTGGCACAACCTTGAGTAGGCTTATACTCCTCCTCTAATTACAATTTCAGTTATGACTTCTGATTAATCGAGATACTGTGTAAGTTACTTTACTGTTTTCTGTTTTGTAACAATGCTCTCACTTGTTATGAGTCAAGTTATAAATACGCAGCTCTTTGATGTGTGATGTTTGTTTCCAAATGTTCTGTCATGGGAGGATCACCCTCTGCATAGCATTTGTAAGTCAGCAGCTCCTATTACCCAGATGCACCACAGAAAGATTTAGGAGGTCCTTTCTTCCCACAGCAATCAGATTTTCAATAAGAACTGCTGACTAATTGCTGTGTAGTATCTAACTGAACAGTCAGCATTGATACACAGGATTAGATGTTATAATAATGGGTAATAATGTTGTTATTTTGACATTGTATAATTAAAGCCCATTCTATTGCTGTATTGACAGATTGCGGTAGCAATATGGCACTTTTCCTGGGGCGACATAGTTAGTTTTGTACATTGCGTTTTGCACATCGTTTTGGACAATTTTGCCACCCAATCAGTGATATTGTGGTGGCTATTGCGCTCTCTCAAAGTGTATGTCTGGTGCCGTTATTTATTTATTTATTGTTGTATGTTGT
>NC_063192.1:28390428-28417928 GCF_017589495.1 Alosa alosa | reverse complement strand
TTTCTCCTCCCTGGTGCCCTTACGTAACACTGTGTGCATTGTTTACTCTGAATACCTGTTTTGGTCCATCACTCAATGTGTTTAGTCAGGAGGTAACCCAACACAGACGGCCGCTTTCGTGTTCGTGCAGAGTGAACTCAGTGCTTTGCCAGCTTGCCTCATGCAATGCTTTTCACACAGACTAGCAGAGTAGCCTCTACAAACTTTTTTTCCCCGTAAAAAGAATATTTGCCATGCAATTACACAGGCGTAAGGCTTGTGAATGTTTTGGTCCAACTGGGCAAAACCCACCCTGATTCCAGTGCTTTAATGCTTCCCAGACCCCTTTTTTTTTCCCCGGAATATTTGCCATGCAATTACACAAGAGACCGGCCAGATGAATATCGGTGGCGTAAGGCTGTGAATGTTCCAACTGGGCAAACCACCCTGATTCCACTTTAATGCTTCCCTCCCTTTGGAAACGATTGATGCTTTTAATACAGTGGTGTCTGGTCGAACATGTTGCTCGTCATAGCAACGTCATAGCAGTGTTTGCTGATTCTGACTCATGTGCTTCTCTGTTTCTCTTTTTCTCTTGCGCTCTCTCTCTTTCTTTCTTTTCTTCCTCCCACTGCTCTCCTTCACTCTCTGGCCTCTGGCCCCTCTTCGTCTCCACACTCATCAGTTCTCTTTCTCTCTCTCTCTCTCTCTCTCTCCTTCTTTCCTCTCTCTCCCTTTCCGCCCTGGATCACCAAATCTCTTCCTTTTGAGAGCATTAAGAGGACACAGGCATTAACCCGTCCACGGACGCTCATCAAGTACACTGACATGTGAGGCCCCCCCTACACACTCACAGATGTGTGGAGAAAGAAAGAGAGAGAGAGAGAGAGAGAGAGAGAGAGAGAGAGAGAGAGAGGTGAAGGGAGGCAGTGAGATAGATAGAAAACAGAAGAAGAGATGGACACCAAGAGAGACAGGAAGAGAGAGAGTACAAAAAACAGAACTGAGACCTAAGCATACTGTTCCAGCCAATATTAGCACCAAAGCCTTTCACTGGCGTGGTGGTGTTTCAGAAAGAGAGAAAGACAAGGCGACGGGCTGGAAACCCTACAGCATAACCCGTAAAGAACAGGAGTCATGGTTATACAACACAATACTGAAGAGTCCAATGAAAAGAGATGGAGCCTGCCATGGCTCACCATGACCTGGTTTTAGATAATCCACCTACTTAAGATGGTGGAACGTCACCTCAAATTTCCTATATTTAGCTGCATTGTTTCTCGTGTCTCATGTCTTTGGGCTCTGAAGATGAGCGTCTGTGTATCCTGATATATCATCCTGCCAGGAACCTGTCCGTATGTTTGTGTGTGTGTGTGTGTGTGTGTGTGTGTGTGTGTGTGTGTGTGTGTGTGTGTGTGTGTCCACATGTGTGCGTGTGTGAGTTTGAGTGTGTGCATGTGTATGTGTTTGTGCGTGCGTATATGTGTATGTCCACATGTGTGTGTGTGTGTGTGTGTGTGTGTGAAAAGGATCTATTTTCCACTGTTCCATTTCACCTGTCACACTCTGAGGCTGAGCCAGGTGGAGCTGTGGCCACCATTAATTTCAGCCGCCAGCATCACCTGAATGCGTCCCAGAGCAGCTCACCGTTTCATTACCACTATCTATTTCTGTCGCCAAAAACATATTTCACAGCGCAGGAAAGAAAATGGGTTGCCACATATACAGATCTTAACAGGTCTTAACATTGAAATTAATAGTGTATATATTTCTTGTGTATTTTTGTTAGAGGGTCTCCACTACACAGGGTCCCCGCGGATCCTTAAAAAGTCTTAAAAAGTCTTAAATACAACTTTCGGTTTTTAAGGCCTAAAAAAGTCAGTTACATTTTCTGGAATGTCTTGAATTTTCAAAAGGGAGGTATTACATTTTTGTATGGGACCATGAGAGAGTAAAATGTCTCCATCTGGTTTAGTGTATTTTTTTAACCGCAATTTTCTAAGTGACCAGTGTACCTTTTGGGAAGCATTTGTTCTCTGCGGGTGTCATCTGCATTCCGTAGATCAAGAACTACTGGAGGAAGTGTAGTGGTTGCAGAGTGAAGATGTTTTTCACAGGTGGCGTTAAAGGTGTGAAAACTGTAAGAAAAAATATGCCTATCGTTCTCGTGTAGCATAGGCCTGAGAGATACGCAGGTAGCCTACGTGAGCGGTAGAGTGAGCGGGAGAAAGAGTTGGTAAGCCATTTAGCGATATAGGGTGGCCATACGTCCGGATTTAGGCCGGACAGTCCAGATTTTAAACGCCCTGTCCACCAGCCTCAAGCCGGACATTCTTGATTGATTAATCACCACTATGTGGATACTGTTTTTAGAATTGATTTAGATTAAGTGTTAGTTAGTATAATTTGTATTTTAGTATATTCTTTATTTGTGTTTTTATATTATATACTTTTAATTACTTTTTCTGCTGTTAGTGAATGTGTGTGTGTTGTCTGTATGCTACTGAGACCTTGAATAAATAAAGTATCTATCTATCTATCTATCTATCTATCTATCTATCTATCTATCTATCTCTCTCTCTATCTATCTATCTATCTATCTATCTATCTATCTATCTATCTATCTATTCATTTGTCCTCCTTTTTGGAGTTGCGCCGGGCTTCTAGAATCTTTGCTCGGACAGAATACTAGTGGTATCAAATGGTTCATAGAGTGTTGATGAGTGTACATATTGTGAAGGTTGATAATACAGTGTGATTTTTCAATGTTAAATGTTGCAATTGGTGAATAAACTCTTTTGAGAGGTGGATATACTCTAATAAGAAGTGGATAAACTCTATTTCAGAAATTTTAGATGTGGATGAATTGAGTTTACTTGCGTTTAGCCTCCAACACATCCCTGAACCTAAGGGATTGTCATTTTCATTAAAGTGTGCATTACGCCTTTGGTCGGCAAGCTCTGGTGTTGAAGATGCTTTGGTGTTGAATATGTTGACTGGAAGTTGTTAAGTATTTTTTGCCCCTGAAGTGAGAAAAAAAAAACCCCAATTGGCTTATTGGTTGATATGGGGGTGTGTGATTGTGACAACAATAAGCAGGGAATGGCATTGACCATTTTCTTTATCTCCTCTTGCTATGTCAGTTTTCCAGTCCAGGCCTGTCAGGAGAAATCAGATTTCACCTGCTCAATGTGAGGCACTCAGCGGCAGCTCAGCCTAAGCAGGGTTGTAGTCAGAGCCGGAAAGTAACGGAGTACATTTACTTGAGTACAGTACTTGAGTACAATTTTGAGGGATCTGTACTTTACTCGAGTATCATTTTTGGGGAGTACTCATGACTTTACTCAAGTACATTTAAGAGGCAAATATTGTACTCTTTACTCTACTACATTTCTATCCATAACCGTGAGTACGTTACTACATCTAAAAAAAAAAAAAAAGAAAAATCTGGGAAACCCTCAATTTGTTGTTTCCCTCTCAAATGTGATTGGATTGTGCAGGCGCCACTGATTGGGACAGCCTATCAGCAATCATTTTCAGCTTTCCGCCAAAGTCAACTCCATGGTCAGATTTAGATAAGAGACGAAACCATGGACGAAACAATGGATAAAGACGCAGCAGGTCCATTCCGTGAATGTGCCAACCTGAAGCCCCACCTCGCCAGACTATTTCAATTTTCTGAACAAGTAAATGATAGTTTTCGCTTCAAGTGTTTCGATTTGTATTTGAAATACTGCCCATCCCTGGCAACATGGTAAAAAGATGAAAATGACTTGATTTTACTTCCAATTCATTTTACATTCTCCAAGGTATTAACATTTTTCATAATTCCATGTAGGATGTTTCTGTACATAAATGTAAGCACTGTGGCAGTAGTAATGCAATATTTAGAAAATGTAGGCTACTCTTGTACTCTTGATACTCAAGTACTTTTAAAAACAAGTACTTCAGTACTTTTACTTAGGTAGACATCTGACTGTTGTACTTTTACTTGAGTAAAATTTAGCAAAGGGTATCTGTACTTTTACTCAAGTAATGAAGCTGTGTACTCTGTCTGGTTGTAGTGATCAAATAAGAGGTGTAAACTATCAATTCTGTGGTCACGGTAAGGTAGCGGATTTTTAAAAAAGGCATTCAGAACATGTAACATGTTTTGCTGTGCTGCATATGGGACGATAGATGCACATAGTAAATTATATAAAGTAGGCCTATTAAAATATTTAAATAGCTTAGTCTACCTTTGAAAAAAATATTGAAGGGAATCCAGTCCAGTACACATGTCTTTGGCAAGTAGCCTAGGCTACTACAGACACAAGTGAAGAACAGTCAGCCTCAGCCAGATATGTACAGCCAGCTTCAAAAGAAGCAGCCCAGACCCTAAAATTAAGCATTTATTGCTGTAAAGGTGATTCACACACAATAATTTTTCTTTCCCCAAAATACTATATTTGGTAACTTCTGTAGACATCCAAAATGGGGTGAGTGTTTAGTTAGTGAAAAAAAAACTATTGCAAAAAACATTTTTTTAAGTTGTCGTATTTATCTTTTTCGCCATGGTATAGTCTTAATTTTTCCATTTAAATGTCTTGAAAAGGTCTTAAAAGTCTTTAAATTTGCACTTGAAAAATGTGCAGATACCCTGACTACATTGTGTTAAAGGTGAGTTACTAGAATTCAAAGGAGGATGTATATAAGACTGAAGGAGAATCACCAGCTCACCAGCTACACTCAATTTTTTCCCTTTAAATCTTGCCTGCACAACATTGTCCGGTGCTGCTAGAGTGTCAATTTCATCTAAGTATTGATCACTTGGTTGTTAAATAGTAGATCACATCTGTATTCATTTCCAAATATGTGAACTTCTGAGATTGGGATTTTCAGATCAGCTGAGAGGGACAGCTGAAGCCTGTAAGTTCTGGTGAGAAAACACGGAGCGTTGGCATGCACTGGCGTGCCCGGCGTGTACTGTCATGCCTGGCACAAAACCAGCGGGGGTGATAAAGCTGTTCTCACCCTTCGACCGTGCGGCCATATTATGGGCATCCTCCTGTCGACGTCCACCTCGCCGCTGCCAAAATGGCAAGTTGATCATGGGCGAGTGAATGCCCTCGCTGCGAGATGATATCTTTGGGCACCACAGGCTTCTTTGACTCAAGTTTGGCTCAGTTTGGTTGACGCGCAGGCGAAATTATATGTCTTCCAAATGACAGACTAAGAGGCCAGCTGGGTACGGTCACAATTGCCAGGAGGAATAGAGCATTCGATTTCTTGCGGTTTCTTGCCGAGGGACGAGATTTCAGGCACACAGCAAGCGCCTCAATAAAGATGCATCAGGTTCATCAACCTGTCAGGCTCCTCGCCCAAGGTAATTTGTTTCATGTCAATTGTGTTGTGTCATACACAAAGACCTCAAACTCTATTCACTCTGCCACCCAGGAGAAAAACCCTTCAAGAGAGGAAACATATCTGTTTCAATAATGTTTAGTGCCTGTTAATGCCCGTCTGTGAGTATAGTGGGAGGGTGGAATAGGAGCCGTGGCAGTCTGCACTGTAGCTTGCTGAGTATTATCTCTTCTTCAGTCTCTTCTCCAGAGAGAGGAGTTCACTTCTGAATATTTCACCGTCGCCGTGCTCATCTAGTCTCTTTTCTCTCTCTCTCTCTCTCTCTCTCTCTCTCTCTCTCTCTCTCTCTCTCTCTCTCTCTCTCGCTCTCTCTCTTATTCATCCATCTCTCCTTCCTTCTCTCTGTCTCTCTTTCTCCATGTCCCTCCGCGTCATGACTAAATTTCCCATGCTCCTCGTCCTGTTCGTCTCAGCTTCTCTGTCTCCTCATGCCCACGGTCTTCCTCTTGAGAGGGCCGACATGCTGAAGAGGCCTTCAATCGTTGCAGTCCACTCCTTTTGGCTCTTGAAGGACTCATCAACAATATTGGGTTTCGCTATTTAATCTTTGGACTGGATTCTCTGGAGTCTTCTCTTCACTCTCTCTCTCTCTCTCTCTCTCTCTCCCCCTCTCTCTCGCCCCCTGCGTCCAACTGCTTCAGGATTGTAGGAGAGTGATTTAATAGCTGGAGACGAGTTAATAATTAGTTTGTTGTGTTTAAGTTCTCCTCTGAAGGCGGATGGGTGTGTGTGATGGAGAGGAGAGGAGAAAAGAGGAGAGGAGAAAAGAGGAGAGAGGAGGACCGCCCGTGGGAGCATCTGATGAGAAGCGAGTCTGGAGTGCCTGAGGTGCCAGCCTGGTGCTGGCTGTGTGTTCTAGAACCCTCACTGGCTCATCTCTGGGCTCCCGGAGGGGGTGAGGCTGTGTCAGTCAGTCAGTCAGTCAGTCAGACAGCCACAAAACTCCACACGTCATCACACTCATCCTCATTAGGATGGGAGAAAAGACAACAGTCTGAGAGAGAGAGAGAGAGAGAGAGAGATTCAGCTTGTGGTTTATGCTCTTGGTGCTACTTCTGTTAAATTGTGAAGAAATTTCAGTAATTTGTTTAATATGATTTTTTTAAATGAAATACATTATATCTTATATTTCTGTGCTTTTAGTAAGCATTTTCTGCTGTTTTTCAGGATCCACTTACATGGCTATCCATATCTCTCATGAATCTTTCTCAAGCATTAAGGGCAAAACTGCAGATATTCCACTTTTTGACATATGGCAGCATGTCACATTTATGCAACAGATTTCCATTTGAGGTGAACTCCCATATGACAGACCTGAATACCTCACGGCTTCTCTGGGTCCTGGTCTGCATGTCCAATAAAATAGCCATACCAAGACTGACATGTAGCGTAATGGAACCCAAATATGTTTCAACACAGTTTAGTCATGTGGTGAGAGGGTTAAACAGCCCTCCCAACCAACCAGAGCATTTCTCATTTATTCTAGGGAAGTGTCTACTTGGAAGTACAAATGAATGCTTCCGTGAATTCCTCCTTGTTGTCATTATAGGCATTTTTTTCCCATGGTTAATCCCGGAAAGTCATCCCCACCTTTGACGAGGGGTCAAAGTCGCGCCAGCGCCATCTGTCATCGTTTCTCTCCAGCACTCAAGCTTTCCATGTTTCTCTCACCTCTGCTGTCAATTCAGCCGAGTCGTTTGGCTGTTGGGGTGTCTGTCTCTCTGCATCCTTTTTTTCTCTCTCTTTCTCTCTTTTCTCTTTCTCTCTTGTTCCATCTCTCTCTCGTTTGCTCTCATCGATCTCACTCCCTAGAGCCTTACTGACCTATTTCTCATTATTTTGCACACACACACACACACACACACACACACCCCAAACACACACTTTCCTGAACAACCATATTGTACAGAACAACCCCAAATCAGAAACAGTTGGGACGTTGTGTAAAATGCAAATAAAAACAGAATGTGATAATATACAAGTCTCGTAAACTCATTTAGCAGCAAAAAGGACATAGACAATGTCAACATTTCAACATATCAAATGTTGAAAATAAAAATGTTTCATGGAAAATATATGTTTACATTTTAAATTGGATGCCAGCAACACATTTTAAGTTGGGACAGGACAGGGGCATGTTTACCATGTGCTGCTTCACCTCTTCATTTAAAACAATTCTGTAAATGTTTAGAAACTGAGAAGACCTGTTGCTAGAGTTTTAAAAATGAAATGTTGTCCCATTCCTGCATCATTTCAGTTGCTCTACAGTATTGGGTATTATTAGTTATTCCATGATGTACCTAATTTGACAGTTCTGGACTGTAGACAGGCCATTTTAGCACCTGGACTCTTCCTCTATGGAGGAATACTGTTTAAATGTGTACAGAATTCATTTTTCCATTGTTTCCCTGAAATATTCAAGGTCTTCCCAGGAAAAGACATTGCCTGGATGGCAGTATATGTTGCTCAAAACCTGAATACATCGTTCAGAATTGATTGTGCTTTGCCAAATGTGCTAGACGCCCATGCTGTAGTCACTAATGCACCTCCACACAGTCAAATGTTGGGTTTCGAACTGAGCACTAAAACTGAAAAGGCCCTCTCCTCTTTAGCCCAGATGAGTCTATGATTTCCAAAATTAATTGCAATTTTTAATTGGTCTAACCACAGGACCTTTTTCCACGTGACCTCAGTCCATTTTAAACAAGCTCAGGCCCAGATAAGACAGTAGTATTTCTGTATTATATCTAAATACAATTTTGGCTTTTGCATGGTAAAGTTTAGACTAGGATTTTTGAATTGAGTATTAAACTGTGCTCATAGACTATCAGAGGTTTTCCTAAACGCATACAATGATTTTCTTTACAAAAACGGGTCTGGTTTTAATACAGTGCCATCTGAGGTCCAAAAGACCACGACCATCCAATATTGTTTTTCAGCTCTATCCCTTGTTTGCAAAGATTTTTCTGGATTCTCTGAATATTTTAATGATATTATGTACTGTAGATGATGAACTTCCCAAATACTTCACAATTGTATGTTAAGAAGCATTACAGTAAAATGACATTGTTTCATCATTTGTCCACACAGGTTTGCACAATGATGAAAACCCTTACATCTTTACTTCTAAGAGACCCTGCCTCTCTTTTTCATTGCCAATCATGTTGCCAATTACCCTAATTAGTTGTGAAACATTCCTCCTTTTGTTTTCTTTATCATTACACAACTTTTCCAGCAATTTGTTACTCCCGTCCCAACTTTTTTTAAAACATGTCGCTCGTATCAATTCCAAATTAACATATATTTTCCATGAAATAGTTAAATTTGTCATTTTCAACATTTGATATGTTGTCTGTGTCCTTTTTGCAACTAAATATGAGTTTACGAGATTTGCAGATTA
Source organism: Alosa alosa (assembly GCF_017589495.1). Lineage (NCBI taxonomy): Eukaryota > Metazoa > Chordata > Actinopteri > Clupeiformes > Clupeidae > Alosa > Alosa alosa. The sequence goes on along the minus strand of NC_063192.1, from coordinate 28,409,146 downwards.
TTACGTTCTGTTTTATTCGCATTTTACACAATGTCCCAAATTTTTCTGATTTGGGGTTGTATGTCGTATACACATATACACTCTCTTTGTCTGTCAGATTCATCTCAGTATGGCATAATATGTAAGTTCTATTACACTCAATGATTCATAGATGTAAATCCGTTATCCTCAGCAAATGTTGACAGCTATGACAGTAGCAGCAGCAGTTAGATCTTCTCTGATGGTTCCTGCGTTGCACATACAGTGTGACCTACATATATTGAATCTTGAATTTCCCCTGGGGATCAATAAAGTATCTATCTATCTATCTATCTATCTATATGATCATATACTGCACGGCAAAGTCATATTGCCTTTCTTTCCATTTGAAGTTACGATCAGCAGGGGAACGTGGAGCTATTTCAGATCAGAGTAATCCAGCTTGCTTCTTAAGAGCAGCTCTTATGGGTTGGCCTTGCATCCAAAGACACTGGCTGTTTAAATTGGTTGTGTGTGCTGCCATGTGTGAGCTTACAAGATGCAGGCTCTCATTAGTGCAGACACAGAAATCTTCCACACTCTGTGAAATTATGTCATTCTGAGGGCATGATAATAATATAGAGTGTACGGTTTTGTCCAGTATATCAGGCTGTTTCAGACACGTATCAAGCCCCTGAAAAATATAGAGATGTATAAAAACCAAAATTAAAGCATAAAGCAAGGACTTACAGTATATGTACAGCTAATAAAAAATATTTGAAAGTATAACATTTATTCACGGTTCCCTCAGTATTGCGATTGTAAACCACACAGAAGTTGTTTTAACCAAACTCCACCCAGCAACACGAAACTCTGAGTCGGAAGTTCTATTTAAGGTGCAGTCAGCAATTGTACTCAATTTCAAGCCCATAACATTTTTTGTCACATTCAGCAATCATTTCACAACAACCACTAGCTGCCCATTCCGTGACACTGTAAAAAACGGTCTCTGTAGGCAGCCCAAGCTCTGAAAACTGGAAATAAAGTGGGGCAGCCTGTCCCCCATACAAAAATGAGACCATGCGAGTTTCTCTGGGAATACTGAAGGGAGGGTTGAGCTAACTTTCTGGTGTGTCTCGTTTGATCCTTGGTTAAAATATAATGTACGTTGCTTCGGACAAAAGTGTCTGTTGCTGCTTACTGACACGTCAATACTAGACAAAAGGTGCAGGCGCCACACTTCATCTTTGCTGCTTAAATATAAACATAAACATAAACAAACGTGATTTCCTGCACTATCATTGACTGCACCTTTAAGGGCACGCTACCAGATTCTGATGCAGTGAATCAAAACACATTTTTGTTTATTTGTTTCTGTTTAATGTACTTTCCTCCACAATCTGTATATGCCAATATGAAATATGTATTCACTTGGTTATTTGTTTATAAGCCATGAAATTGCATCATAGCGAATGAGATGTTTCACTTACCCATAATTATGGAAGTTGGGTAACTATCCCTAAGGCTTTCACACAGGTGAAAAAAACTGTCCTGTGTGTGTGTGTGTGTGTGTGTGTGTGTGTGTGTGTGTGTGTGTGTGTGTGTGTGTGTGTGTGTGTGTGTGTGTGTGTGTGTGTGTGCGTGCGTGCATATGCAAATACACAATACACACATGGTGATTGAACAATATAGAGAAGAAAAGATCAAAACGATGTCCTGAGAGGAAATGCTTTTAGATGGGAGATTTCCAAATAGAGTGTGGCCTCTTAAAAAAATCATTGCTTTAGTAATGAAGCTCTTTAATATGAAATGAAAAGAATGGAATAACAGGCGATGGAAGAGGAGACGGCAGCGTGGAGACTTTGTCCAGCTGTCTGGGTTGACTGTTAGTTTAACATCACAGCTGCTGAAAAAAGTGGAAATGCCAGAGGGATTTGGATGTGTGTTTGTGTGAAATGTTTGTGTGTGTGAAAGTCTGCACGAGTGTGTGTTAGTGTGTGTGTGTGTGTGTCTTGTGCATGACTGAAGGGGGGATAACCATACCATACCACATGCTATATCAATCACTTGTGTTTCTGAGAATGTTCATTTGCGCACATTTGTATTTACGGGATGGTTTTGTGTGATGGATGTGTGCATGTATACATGTGTGTTTGTGTGTGTGTGTGTGTGTGTGTCTGTGTGTGCGTGCTTAAATCTATTGGATTAATCAGAAAAAATGTATTCAAATAAAACTTAGCTTGTAATGTGAAATCTAAAAAGACATAAGATAAAGATAAAATGACTGCTCTCTTCTCTGTGGGGCGTCTGAAACAGTGCCTTCTGATCCCCTCCTTCAGTTTAAATGTCTAATTTGAGTTCAACGGAGTTTTGATGCTGGCGTGTCGCTCCATATCTATCAAACGTCAAGCCGATTTCTCCAATGCCCTGTGATAAGGTTACACCAGTGTAAGATACTAAAAAGAGAGTCTGCTTGATGCGTATGTAGTAGGAAGTGCTGTTATATGGAATTGCTTATTCCATCTGTATGGGCAATGTTGTCATGGTCTCATGGGAAGAGAGACTGTGTGGAAGATAGATTAGAATGGTCCCTCATGACCTGAAATCTATATTTTAAATATGTGCAGAAGAGGTGTTAAATTCCTAGTGCTATAGGTAGGGGATATAACAAAGCAACCTCTGTTTGCAAAGGACATCCCCACTAGAACAGCCATTCACTGGGATTATCAAGCAGGTTATCAAGCTATTCATATTATGTCGTTCAGATTCAAGATATATGGCGTGCTCAAGGTAGAACGTCTAAAAGGCAGTGTAGAGAAGGAGTGCCTCGGCTATCAGAGAATTATTTCTCTACACTGCCTCTTATTCGTATCATGTATTTGTTAATGCCATTGCAGTGAATTAGCAGGAAAGCAAGAAATGAATGGAAACCTGCAGAACATAGTTCTAGTTCAAAGCCTTGTATTACACACAGAAAGACGTACAGAACGCGGCCTGAGTGAAGTGCTGTGTGACACATCACAGAGTACAGTAGAAGCAGTGGAGTGGTTTCATTACAGCTGGCTGTGTTAGCGGCCATGCACCTGGAGGCCAGGGGAAGTTCAACGATGTGAACGCGAGGCCACACCTGATGTCAGAGCCAGAAAGACAAGAGCAGTTGTATTTCACTTTATACCTTTGAAACAAACACTGCTGTTGATAATGAGGCAGATGAGTGGGGACACTACATGAATATGCTATAGTGGAGGAATAGAAGACAGTTTAAAGGCACGTTTTTCCCCCATTTGAGGTAAATTGCTGTTGTTAACTGACTGAATACCTGCTTTAGTCTCAATAGATGGTAATCTAAAGTATGCCATTGTAAAACCTTAGGCACTTGGACAAGATATGATCATTCGAAAACATAATAAAAACCAAAATTATTCTGAACTGGTTGAGCGATGTACATATTATGGCGAATAAAAAAAAAAGGGATTTGTCAGACAAGCTGTTTGGATACAGACTATGCAAAGTGTTTATGAGGGATTACTGGAAATAACTGATTTTGTGCCGGGACTGAATTCTGCTGCATGCCATTATCTTTGAATCTCCCGGTGGCATGGTTTGGTCTAAAGAACATCAATTGCTGATGGGTCTGCACCTGTAGTTTTGTGGTGAATTCTGCCATTAATTTTACCTTCATCCATTTGCAGGAGCTTTTATGCGTATACTGTATCTTTGCAATGAACCATGATAAGGCATTACCACTGCTGAACGTCTTGTTAACAGGGTAGAGTGTTCACACTCCCTGCATGAGCTGCGTGTCTCAGGAGTGTCTCGAGCTGTTAATGAAAGTCCATGAAAACCAATGACAAATCGGGCCATAATACATATGCAAAGCATCTAGTGTGTTTCAGAGCTCATCGGGCATCTTACACTGTCAGTATAGGTACACTGTATTTGTGTCTCAGTAGTCAGTATGTGTGCTCCACATAGGAACTGAGCTAGAGGCAGCCAGCACTGCCAGCACCTTGCTCTGCCAATTGAGCCACATATTGGTTTGTTGGTTTCGGTGGTAGAACATTTCATCATGCATTAGCAATACAAAGCAACATTTACTCCACATGCAGCATTTATGGTTCAGATTCATGCATTCGTTTTCACCCATACATTCTCCCTGACATTTGAATCCGCGTGATCCTGGTTTGATCAGATGAGCTACAGCCTTAGGTCGAGTCCCGTGATTTATCCCGTGGAAAAGGAAGGAGCAGAGTTTGAGTTTTAGCGCTGCAAGCTGTGTTCACTTCATCGCTTCGTTCTCCCCACATCCGTGAGAAGGACCATCAGGTTGCGCTTGGAGCAGATTATACAACCCACGTGTGCCAGACATGCTCCTTTGTTGGGGGCCTCAAATGGCGGAAGCCACCTGAGCTCTCCCCTTGTACACACTGTGCGTGATTTCCTTCCCCCCAATGTCCAAGGCCCATAGAACTGGGCTAGCATGCCATGAAGCATTGGCCTGAGCCAGATTAGCACCTGTGCCTCATGCATCCATCAACTGCATCGCTCTTTAATGCCTTGCATGTTTAACCCGGGGACATGTCTTTGCTCGGAGCCAATGCACTTAGTCAAACATCAATTGTGTACAATTGTGCATACAGAAAATAATTGGCTCCCTTTGACAAATGAGCCATCTCGCACGACTCACGTTCACCTTGTAGATTCTCAAAAGGAGAGCTTTCAAAAGGAACATTATAATGAAAAAAGAAGGGCAAGTAGCTATTGAGATCATTTTATGAGCCGAGAAAACACCAAACACCTTCCCCCACACACACACACACACACACACACATACACACCATTTATAATATAATCCTTTAATCTGACTTAATGTATGCCACTAGTGTATGTGGGTGGGTTTCATTTCTGGGTTGGCTGCCACCATGCTGAGACCCTGCACATAGACACGCTGTGTGGCAAATATTACTCATTTTTATGATCAATGACATGAGCAACACATGTAATATATACATTCATATTACATAAACATGGGGAATTACCTGTCTGCATAATGGTGTATGTGTCCAATGCATTCTTGTGCATGTCTGTGATCAGGTGTGAGAAGAAATGTGTTATCAGGTGTGTGTGTGTGTGTGTGTGTGTGTGTTTGTGTGTGTGTGTGTGTGTTGTGTACAAGGTCAGAAAGAATCCAAGCTGTATGCTAGATTGGTCTCCTTTGTCTGGCATCCTCCCATGCAGTCATGAAAAGTTGTAAATATATGAATTGTTTCACAGATTGATATGCTCTATACATCAACCAGCCAAGGGTTTGGCTCCGTTTTTGCCATTTCTTTGCTTTCCCCTCTGCTCTTAGCAGCTTTCACATGCTCTCCTGGATAGTGCATGCATTTTGATACTCTCATATATCTGCAGATCTCAGTCGTGTTGGATGCGTGTGGTAACTCTTTTGCAGTTTACCTGTGCAGTACTGTGCAGAGTCAGGTTTTCATCTCCCTACTCATTCAAGGTCAGATTCGCTCTGCTGTTAGTCGGGTTATGCAATTTCTGAAAGTCTGAACATGACATTTGTTTCTCAGTACCATCTCAGTTCACACAAACATCATTTGGTGTCTGAAGTTTATATGCTTGACTATGGTGTGCATGACATGATATACATATGTCTGAAATATATATATATATATATAAGTATGTACTTACATTAATACACAGGATTAGATGTTAAAATCCCTCCCTTGTGCCAAAATCCAAGGTAAAAACACATTCAGAAGCCCCTGCTCAAGTTTAACTTTAAAAAGCACACTACCTACAAATCCGCCAACAAATGGTCACAAACACAATACAAATGGCCCATCCAAAAGCAGTATATAGTATGCGGCAAGTCATTGGGGTTATCAAGTGGGCACCTTCATTCACCAATGTTTCGTTAAGTTAGGCCCACGACACCTCATAGATAGATAGATAGATAGATAGATACTTTATTGATCCCCAGGGGAAATTCAAGAAGAATTCATGAAGGCTTAACAGTGAAATCAGCGTCCTGGAGACACTCCCCTCCATGCTGCCACCATATTACCACATTGAAATATCCAATACCCAAAATACTCCTAACCAGCCCAAGCATGGTCAAGGTTGGCTAGGTTGGTCCGTCCCGTTGATGTGGACTGAACCATAGCCATAAAAACCCTGGCCAACCAACCATCAACCTAGGCACAGCCCATCACAAACACAAAACAAATTAGCCAGTTAGCTTAGGCCCCATCACAAACACAAAACAAATTAGCCAGTTAGCTTACGCCCCATGCTGCCACCATATTACCACAACAAACATCCAAAGGTTGGTCCATCCCGTTGATGCGGACTGAACCATAAACCATAAAAAACCTTAGCCAAGTACCATCAACCTAGGCACAGTCCATCACAAACACAAAACAAATGAGCCAGTTAGCTTACCTTAGCTTGCGCCCCAGGAAGGGTAACTTCTTCTTGCCCACAACCATTCGCTTGCCCGTTCTGCTGCTAAAGACATGTTACTAACCACCTGCCTTAGACTTCGACCACAAATGCCCAATTCAGTAGGGGTGTGACTTTCGAAACCGACGTCTCGAATCAGTGTCGAGGCTTTGAAGCACAAGTGTTTCGAAACACTGCTTCGAAACGTGGTTCAAAACAGCCATGTCATGTGACCACTGCTTCGAAACATCGTTCAAAATCCCCATGTCATGTGACCAAAGTTAAGTGAACCTTCAGTGCATTTTACCGGTGTTGGCAGGCGTGCCCGCGCGTTCAATGAACAGTGTAGCTTTCTCTTAAGCAATAACCATGATGGTGTAGTGGTTAGTGAGGGTGTTTTTTGCACGGTAGCCCAGGCTGCTCAAATGTGGTTCGATCCCCGTTTGATTTGTAAGGTATTGTTTCAGATCGTATCTGTTTATGTTTTCTTACTTCACCATTAACCACACAGTTTCAACTAAACTCTCAGAATGGTCAAAAATCGAGAGTTTTTATAAGAAGAAAGTGATTTAGAGAACACATAGTGGCAGCAATAAGATTGTCTTTATTGTGACTTCATGTGGTCTCCCATCCAGTAAGGGCATGCTGCTTAGCTTTTGACAAAGACTGAACACAGGTAACACAGCGAGCCACGAACTTTAAAAACTACATCTCCAATACGAAGCATTTGATAGATTTGTTGCACCCTAAACAGCTCCGAGGTGTCGGAATTGTTTTAAAGCTTCGAACAATTCGCACAATTGCTTCCTTTAACGTTTCAGTTTTGAATTACGCCGGGTCGTAGCTTAGTACTCACTATATGTGGAGGTACCGCCATCTGCTGGCCAAGATCAACCTTCATTTCCCAGCCCGCCCCATTTTTCAACTGGCCGGTTTTACACCTGGCCTTCACGGAACAAGGTTTATCCCCCTGACGTACAAAGTTAATTTGCCTTACCCCTTTACTAGCTGCTAATAAATTGACTTCCCTCCTTTTATCCTCTATTGCCGCTGCCACACATTTCAATACCTGGTTATGGCGCCACGTATACCGCCCCTGGGTGAGACTTACCTTGCACCCTGATAGGATATGGTGGAGACTGCCCACACACAAGCAAAGTATGCATTTATCATCCTCACCAAACCATTGACTTAAATTCTTGGGAGATGGGAGCACATCATATGTAGCACCTAACATAATCTGATTTTACCAGCTTCCATGCCCCATAGATCTTTCCATTTAATCCGTCTTTTTTCCACCCCTTCCCAGTTCACCCACTGCCCTTGTTTTGCCTGCGACACTGCCTTAGTACATCTTACAGCCTCCTCCTGTGTATGCATTTCCTCCACTACCATTTTCCTCTTTTCTCCTGCAGAAGCCTTACTCCACAAGGGTTTACTTACACCCACCCCTAGACCCCCCCGCCCGTGCTGCACATGGCCCATTATATCCCTATGCTTCAATGCTGATTGAGCTTGCTTAACTGCCTGCTCTGGGTTCCACTTCCTCCCTGCAGTGTGGGTGCAACTTTCCTCACCACTGGGTCCTTGGATTGAGTAAGAGTCATTTCCAATCTAGCCTTAACACACTTAAATTCCTCTGTCAGACTAGATATTGGCAACACTATACAATACCCTTCCCATACAAGGCTACACTGCTTAAGCAGCGTGGGACTCCGAGCCATTTTCTGACAAAGGAGTTGATCATTTTTTCCAACCTCTCTACCTTTGACAGAGGAACTTCATAAACTGTCAATGGCCACATTAGCCGAGGCAACAAACCAAACTGCAAACACCACAGCTTGAGCTTACCTGGCAGCCCTGACTAAGTTTATCTATCTTCTGCTGGCGCCTAGATTTGACTACCTCATGTTGCCGTTTTGTCCTTATCTCAATAGTCCCAAATCTTTCCTTACCATAACAAATAATAATACATAATAAATAATGTCTCCCATTTTCTCTAATTTGCTTTCAGCCGTCCCCTTGAGCTGACCCAGGATCTTCCTACATTCTGCTGCACCTGGCCATCTAACCCCAGGCCTATGACCATTAATCTTCTCCCTCCTTGGCTGACTGGCCTCTCTTTCTGCCTCAGTGCTAGAACTTTCCTCAACAACAGGGGTACTGATGTCCTGCGAACTGTGGGTTTCTTCCTGTCGCTGAACTTCAACCGACTGACTTGATGCACTTCTTAAGAAATGGCTATCAATGTGGGGACCCTGTGTTCCCTCTACCAAGCACTTCTTTTTTCCTTGATGAATTTTCAGGCCCTTTAGACTTGCAGCTTTTTCTCAGTTTTCTCTGAACTAGTGGCTTCCACAAACATGTTTTCCTTACTCGTAATCAAATTCGTTCCAGGGTCAGTAACCATGTCTATCACAAGTGAGTCATCTTCTGCCCCTGCTCTCGCTGACTCTAGGGGTATTTTTTTTATTATGTTTTACTGTATTTAGTAGGGTGCAGCCCATAGCTTAGTGAAGCCTGGGCTACTGCCACAATGAGCTGCTAACCCATTGTAGCCCCGGCGGGGTTTCCTCCTGTCACTTGTATACTATACTTGTATACTGTACTATATGTCTGAAATATATGTATGTATGTTTATATACCAGTGTGACAAATGTAACCTTTGCTTGCTTATAGGTATACTATACATGGATGGCCTCATTTATCACAGGCGCTCACAGGCTCTGCCAGGTCTTGTCATGCAGTAGCACAGCTCATTGAGCTGCAGTGGTTTAATGTCATGTGCGATTGGCATGTAGCACCTTTCTATTTATGCAACAGATTTATATAAGAACTCCTGCGAGTCCTTACATCTCACCGTGCGTCTGAGGCTCTTGCCTCACGAGAAAAGATTGATTTCTGCTTCGTGCTTCTCTCAGCCCATCTCAGCTTTGTTGCACTGACGCTTAACGGCCAAAGGTCACATACACAAGGGTTTAATAAAGCTATCTTTACTGGTTTCTCATTGAAGGGTGTGTGTGTGTGTGTGTGTGTGTGTGTCTGTGTCTGTGTGTGTGTGTGTGTGTGTGTGTGTGTGTGTGTGTGTGTGTGTGTGTGTATGTGTGTGTGTTGTGTGTGTTTGTGCATACATGTATGTGCTTGTGTGTCTGTGTGTGTCTGCGTGTGTAGATTTGGATATATAAGTGACTCCTGGCCTGCAGAGATAGCAGTATGTGCTCATGCTGTGTAACTCCCATGTAATAACTTTCCACAAATGTAATAAACCACAAAAGTAATACAAATCTTCATTTTTAAACATGATAATCCCACAAATGTAATAAACCACAAAAGTAATACAAATCTGCATTTTTAAACATGATAATCCCACAAATGTAATAATTTCCCACAATGAATAACTTGCCTGCCCCAAAGTAATAACTAATTTTGTCCAGTATTCACGAATAATTGTCCAAATGATCTTCAGATCAAATTCAGTATCAGATTTTATTCGGTTAGCTTATTGATCTATGACCCTGCTTATCCATCACAAGTACAAAACCTTCCACATTTATTGACATCTCTGGTAAAGTTGACCAATATCATTTTTTGCCAATTCATCTTAGTCTCACAATAAAAACAATGAGGAAAAAATCCTCATAAAGAAATGAATATCCTTAACAAAAAACACATGGGCTGCATTAGCACCCCTTATTACTTTGTAAAGTCTCCCTCTGCCAAGGAAACAGCTCTTTATCTTCGGCTGTTGCTGCTCTCGTTCACTGGGTGTCTGACTAGAATCACTGAGTTACATTGTTACATTGTATTTGAATTATACCTTGTGCCTGTTGTTTTTTATCATTCTATTTCATGTACTTTTTAAAGTATCTTTTAAACTACCTTCATTACTGCCCTAGCTTTTATTTAGCATTATGTTTTGCTTTTGTTTGTGTAAAGCATATTGAATATTGAATTACTGGATATGAGATGCGCTATTAAAATAAGCTTGCCTTGTCTAACTGCACACAGCTGTACCAGCTGGCTACCATGACAACAGCAAGGGATTTTACACCATTCCTCTTCGCAAAATATCTCCAGATCATCCAGATTCTTAGGGTTGGGGGGCCTCATCACTCTCGTGCATTTTGACCACATGCATTCTCCTCTGATCAGGAGACTAAACCATATTTTTCCTCTCAAATGTTACTGGTATGTATACGACCTCAAATCATACCACGAAAAATGCCTAGGTGGTCGTACAACATATACATGAATATGAACATATATAGCCTACTCTGCCTGTTGCACACATACAATACAGTTAGAGTTTCAGAAAAGCTAGATTTTGTGGAATCCTGCTGTCATGGATGGTCACACACTAACAGATCCATTCCATCTGCAGAGATTCACTGGGCAAATCTGTCATAATAGCAATTCAAAGGGATAATAGCTTTTAAAGAGAATGGGAGTTGGCCCTGTCATTAGTTTGTTGTCTATTTCACCCGAAACACAGCCATGATTAATTACAAAAATATATATATTAAGTACAGCCATTTTGATCCATGCGTCTGGTTAGTCATTTCTGCAGTTGTTTAATGAGCGGAAATGGGGTCCAGACACACTCTATATGAACTTCAACCATGCACTTCAAACTAAGAGCTTAGATTGATAAAATAGGGTCCAAGGACATCAAATTCCCATGGTAACTTGCCTTCTAGCCCCCTAGCTGCTTGCATCTATGTTTATCAACAGAGTACACTATTACATATTATGCTCTGCCAACCTTCAAAATTGGTCAAGGTCAAAATTAAGAAGGCATACAATGACCCCACAATTATTGCCACTCCTGGTAAAGATAAGTAAAGAGGGTTATAATACATATACACCTCATCTTTTGAGGGGACCAAACCTAGACCAGAGTTACCATGGGAACTTGGTGACATTGTTATTAAAGGCAAGGCTGTGAACACTCACAAGTTTCATGTAATGAGTTTACTGGCTGTTTAGTGGCTTTGTCACCTAATTCAATTGGCTGTGATCGACAACACTTTGACAAATCAAAAAGCCAACAACATATTGGCCTAATGATTGGTCCATTGGACCATTATGTAAAGATCAATCATTACATTTGTGGATAGTTAGTTATCACATTTGTATTAGACAAAAGTCATTACATTTGTAGGAAATCATTATGTTTGTGGGTGTGATTATTATATTTAGAAAGTGCAGATCTTTATTATGTTTCTGGTTCATTACATTTGTGGAAAGTTATTACGTTTGTGAGTGCTACATGCCACGTTTCTGTAGGCTATTATGGTCAGGGCTGCACAGGCAGACGCCCCTAGAGATCTCATTTAGGCCAAGCCTCACACTCAAACTGGGACATCAGCAATCACACCAAAGGGACAGGGATTTACGCAGGGCCTCAGAAGAGCCACAGAGAGATGGAGGCAGGGGCCCCTGAGAAGCCCCTGATGGCTGCTCAGGATGAGACAGAGAGAGAAGATGGCTCACAGCTGAGGTGTGATTTGGTGTGTGTGTGTGTTTGTGTGTGATTTTATTTCTCTAACCAAACACAGTGTGCTGTATTTTACAGGGATATCCTTTCTTCAGCGTATCCGTCCTGCTTTAGAGGCATCTTGATTCCTTTCCCCCAGTAACCAGGCTCTAGTTGGGAGCAGGCTGTAGTTCTAGTTTACAGGGACATAATTTCCATCGAATGGCCATTGTCCTTTGGGGGACTTTCTTATTGGTAGTGAAATTTCCAATATGTTTTTATTCAATTTCCCTCTATTTATCTGCCATCCTCTGCATGCCTCTGGACAACACAGCTGGGAAACGCAGCCTCAACTCTGGAAGCTATGCAGGCTTTCCAAATGTGATGAATTTTCATTGCAGCAACAAGAAAAATGTCCCTCTTAAGCAAGAGAGTGCCTGTGATTTCTAGCCCATAATTGCACACAGTCATAGCAGTGATGAAGGATGCTGTCTTGTGAGCAATGAGGAGATTACTGATTATAATTGGGTGAAGCTTGTACACATGCAGTAAGCTGACAAAAAGCCTGCAAAGAAAGACAGAGTGTTTTTATTGACCTCTTGTGTTTGTGTGTGTGTGTGTGCATGTATGCTTCTGTGTGTGTGTTTGTGTGTGTGTGTGTGTGTGTGTGTGTGTGTGTGTGTGTGTGTGTGTGCATGTGTTCTAATTTTTTTCTCTCCTATGCATGTGCGTGTGTGTGTGTGTGTGTTCATTCTTATGCCTTTCCCTTTGTGTGTGTGTGTGTGTGTGTGTGTGTGTGTGTGTGTGTGTGTGTGTGTGTGTGTGCATGTGCACATTTGTGTATGTGTGTGGGTGGGTGTGTTATGTGTGTGAATTCATTTTTATGTCTCTTCTTCAGGGCCTGTGTGAGTGTGTGTGTGTAAGTGTGTGTTCGATGTGCATCCATGTCCTCGGGTGTGTCTCAGCATCTGGCTGATTATAGCAGCCTACTTTGAAATTTCCTCTGAAATTTGTACTACATGCATTATTTACAATTAGAGTTAATATGACAAGAGCATGACCCTAGCCTAATGGCAGAATGAAATCCCTAATTTCCTAAGCGCATCTGTATTCTGTGTGGACACAGATCACCCCCATCTCAGAGCTATTTCTACCCCATGTTAATTACTCTGCCCTGTCTGAGCCAACAAACACACTCTATTAGAATGTGTTGCATAGAAAGTATCACTTATTGCCATTGGAGAGAAACGTCTGCTTTTCTCGCCCTGTGGTAGAGAAAAGCAGTTGGTCATTAAAACTATGGCAAAACACTTATGATTTATTTATCTTCATGATTTTTTAAACACCGGCTTACCTCCCACTTGGTCATCAGCGTTTTTTAACCCGAATTTTAAAGTAGAAGTTGTAGCCATTTCTAGCAGTTTCCTTCTATCTTCTACTGTCTACACAGCCCCAGGGAGCTCTCCTTTATCCTGCAGGCTGTCTTAACTTTGTGGGCCCGTGTGCGTGCAAGTGGAACAGAGCACCTTTGTCTTAAACCAATCGAGCGGCTGGTGCGTCATGGCGAAGCCTCCTAACGGCGTCTGGGAGAGCGTGCGTGTGTTTGACCACGTCTCTGGACCACTAAGGCCTCAGAGAGAGAAAGAGAGAGAGAGAAAGATGGAAAGAGAGAGAGAGAGAGAGAGAGAGATGGAGGGAGAGAGGGTGAGGGAGCGACATTGATTGAGCGTTGGCCTCCCATTGCCCCTCCTGCCTGGAAGCTGTCCCTTCACATCAGTGCCAGGTTTGTCAGTCTCCTCCCTGGGCGCTGGGAGCCTGAAAGAGCAGCATGGCTCTTCTCCTCAACCCCCAAGATCTTCCTGGCATCCAGCTGCTCTCTCTCACTCTGTATCTGTTTGTCTTTCCCTTCATTCTCTCGCTCTCAAGCCTTCTGTCTTTTTCATTCTGTCTGTCTGTCATCTCTCTGTCTGTTTTCTCTTTCTCATGCTCTCTTTCTCTTTCTCTTTCTGTATTTACCTCTTTTCTCTCTTTCTTTTCTCTCTCTCTCTCTCATGCTCTCGTCCCTTCTGTCTTTTCTCTCTCATTCTTTCTTCTCTCTCTCTGTCTCTCTTTTTCCTTCGAATTCTCTCTCTATCCTCTCTTTCCCATTATCTTGGTTTCTCTCACCTATCTCCACATCCTTTGACCCCTCCTCTCTCTCTCTCTCTCTCTCTCTCTCTCTCTCTCTCTCTCTCTCTCTCTGTCCAAGCAGCTGTGGTGTGGCTCCAAAGAGCTGGGCCTCCAGAGGTGTCCATTGCCCCCCACAGCCTGTCGCAGCGTCACAGACACCGGCTGGAGCCTGCCCTGCCACCCACATCTGTCCTGCAGGCACCCCAGCTGTGCTAGAAGCATTACTGCAAAGTGCCACAGGGAACAGTGTCAAGGGACAACGATCCTTCTCTTGGTCTTATTGAGGTGCCGTAACCAAAAGAACGCCCGCACGTCTACTACACAGAACCTGCTGCTCTAACTGCATTGTGCCGAAGGAGGTTGAGGGTTTAGATTGGAGACCTTGCCACAGCTGAGCCTCAATGTGGTTACCTGCAACAGATTGCGTGAGTACGGTACTTGTTGTGGAGCTGGTCCGCGTTCAGAATGAGCGTGTGCAAGAGCAGTGGACGACAGGAATGGAGCGGAGGGGCCGAGTGCGGCGCACGGCTGAGTTAAAATGTGATCTACGAGTGGCGCTCCACATCCCCCCGGTGGGATTTGCGCTTGTGTTTAATGTCTGTGTCTCCTGGGGTGAAGATGCATTGCTTTAATAAGAGCCTCATAGAGGGAGAGTGGAGAGTAACAGAGAGCAGGGAAGAGGGAGGGAGAGAAAGCATATCTTCTCTTATGGAAGCTTCTGAGGAAGGACGAATGGTCTTTGCATCATCCCCACTTCTTCTCCCCATGGTGGACCTCATGCTTGGCAGGCTGTAGCACTGTTGCCAGGCATGCTGTAACATTAATGCTAATGTAAGTGGATGAGGAAGCAAGGAAGAAAGAAAGAGCACAGGGAGAGAGAGGGACAGAGACAGAGCCCAGCATCTAGCGCTCCATATAAATATGCATGCAATTAAATCATCTGCACTTAAGTGGAGTGCATCTATAATATTTATCCCATGTGTATGTATGGTGCTCATGAAATAAATGACTGATAAACCCATAGCTGAGTCCAGGAATTGTACATCAGCCATTTTCCATACCAGTGTGTGAGTATTACAATATAGTTGAGTATTACAACAATATAATAGATAGTAGATTGTTTTGTTTTTCATTCAAACGTAGCTTTTTTTCTAGCTATTTCAATGATGCTATTAATGGAGCAGTGGCATGTGATGACGATGATGATGATGATGATGAGGCAGGACATGTGAAGAGGAAGGCATCTATAGGAATGTTTGCACCTGCGTCTGCCGCACAGGGCCGTGCTTCACCCCGCCACTCGGTACTGCGGCACTGTGTGGCACGGTGGCATGCATCTGACACTAATGAGTGGCGCTGCCAGCTCCAATCAGCCATCATGTCATCCACGAGCGTGTTGTCACATGCATGCCACACAACAGGGGCACTGCCAGGCCTGTTATTGTGTGTGTGTGTGTGTGTGTGTGTGTGTGTGTGTGTCCATAGGGTGTGCTGGCACATCGCTGGCATGCATGTTGTCGTCTGAAGGGGATTGTCATACCTTTAGCATATTCCCTGCATCTGGCTTTACACGAGTGTGAATAAGCTCGGTGTCAACATGGCTCAGCTGTCCCCTCTAAATGCGAGGAGAGGAGAGCAGCCCATGGCGCAGGCAGAAACAGCAAAGGGGCCACTGCTGCTGCCGTTGATGTTTTCATCCTGCCATGCAGCTCTGCTGTCTGCTGTCTGAGGTTTGCTCGCTCCCTTGCCTCGTTCACCCTCACCCACCCGCGGGGCACAGCAGTGATTAGGATGAAAGAATGATGTTCAAACATGTGTGGTCATGTTCTGAGAATTTTCATATTTCACTTTTTTTGTTGGATCTTTCTTCATTGTCCACACATTGAGTCGGGTGTGTGGTGCGAAGGGTCAGCCTGGTGTTAGTCGAGGCTCTCTCCATGGAAACACAGCTGTCTAGCCGTACTCTCAAGACTTCAATCCCAGCAATTGGTGATGTGAGCGAGGAGCTGTCTGTCTTTGATGGGTTTCAAACACACTTAAAGGACCATCACGTTAAAAAGGAAAAACAAAAAAAAGAAAAGAAGTTTTTATGTCCCAGAAAGTCCACCACCAGCCAGCTAGCGAGCCAATCGGCTGGCCAGCCGGCCACTGATGGCCCCTTAAACCTCAAAGCACAGCAGTGATCCTTTATTCTCCCAGCTCTGTGAAAATGTAGTTACGTAACGTTTTCAAATGGCTCTCTCTTGCCCTTCCCATCATCATTTTACCCACACCACCACCACCCCCAATCCCAGCCACCCCTCCAAGCATGCCACCACCCAACCCAGCCCAGGCCTAGCATCAGCCTCCGCCCCACCCTCCTCTCCTCTCTCGGATCTATGGGAGATTAAGGATTAGGGGCAGGATTGGGATTACACAGCCAGCGGCAGCAGCACAGGGTTCACAGCAGGCTTGCTCACAACCCCACCCCATCACACCCCAACCCAATCCCACTCCACAGCTCCCCCTGCCCTGCACACCCTCTCCCTGGAGATCATCATGTTGATTCCGTTATCACTCCTGCTGCCTTCCTCATCTGTGGCATCAGTCTTCAGGCTTTGCCGTTAGTTACTCTCTCTCTCTCTCTCTCTCTTTCTCTGTCTTTGTCTCTCTCTCTCTCTCTCTCTCTCTCTCTCTCTCTCTGTCTCTACCCACTTTCCCCAGACTCATCAGTTCTATTAGTGTGGCTGTAGTAGAGCGAATGTGAATGACAGGAATGATTTAGCACAAGTCATTAGACTTTCCCCTACCACAGTGTATCATGCTGACATTAGGATAATGTTTCCGTGTTCGTTAGTATCGGCAATAGCATATGCACTATTAGCCAGATAGAGGAAGCAATATGCTGGACACTGATGGTTAAGAGCACTGTGAAATCACTCTTTGCCAGACTTGCTCTGTGCAGGAAGTTTGCTAATTATGGTAATAATAGGGTAATAATAGGGTATTAGGGTATAATTAATTATAGATTTCTTTTTCATTGAAGTTTGACTCTTTGAAACTATTTTTTAAGAGCACATTCATTGTTTTGTGTTATGCAGGTGTTATTTCTCTATCATGATTCAGCTCTTCATATCCAGAAGACAAACGATGGTGAGTGGTGTCCACTGTGCGCTACGTGAGTTTATTCTGGGTTTGCTTTGACAGGTGGATGCTGCCATGCCATTTGGGTGCCTTGCCCTGCGGGACGGGCGGACGTACCACAGCCCGACGGAGATCACTGACAAATACGAGATCGGGCAGGTCCTCAAAGCGTGAGTCCTCCCATCACTCCATGCTCACTTGAGGAATTTATCGCAGATTCAAAATTTTTGGTGTAATTGCTTTTGTATCTGGAGTGATGATGTTGTGTAACCAAAGTAATAATGAAGATTACTCCAAAGGAATGTTTTGGGTTGATATTATGCATTGAAAGGAGGTGAGCAGTGTTCTGATGGAGACGGATAAATAATTCAGAATGGAGCCTGGATTCTTTGTGTGTATGTGTGTTTGATATCTGGAGCATAAAATAACAAGAGCAACACCAATCTCAGACACCCAACTTAAAAGAAAAGGCACCCCTTTTGAATCATTAAAAAACTAGATGTAAACTCACATTTCATGTCATTTTCCCATTAAGCTGTCTCACAAACAGAGTCGAATTATTTGAACACTAGAGGCCCTAATTTGAATGATGGAAAGAGCAAAGTCTAACCAAAGGTAATTTAATAACTAGGCAAAATCGATTTGCTAATTTAACACCATGGACAAGGGCAAGACTAGCCTGGAAAATCCAGACCCTGGTAATCTAGAAAGATTAAGGGTCTGGTCACGAATAATGAAAATGGCCCAACTCAAGGGGCGGCACCAAGCATGCATTTGAAAATCTCACTGCACGCAATTGGATCACACTACAACCAATGTTTACTGACTGATTCCGGACTTCGACGCAATTGTATAACACTACGACCAATGTTTACTGACTGATTCGTTGCAGCGCTGTCGTCATCTGTTCTAGCTCGCCTTATGACCCGCCTATATCAGATACACCGATGTGATTGGTTCCTCGTGATGCAAGTAACATGCATCATTACTCATTGCCAGAGTGTCAGAGACGCAGAGACAATTAAATTGTGCGTTTTTAACTGCAAACACTGATGAATCAGCTCAATCAGTTTACTCATGTCACACGATAGCTCATGCACGAGAACTTTGCTTGTTGACAGACTTTGCGTTTTGCCAGACATTTAAATTCAGACCCTAAGTTTACTGAGAGTTTGAAATATGCTCCCTATGAAGAAATTCTCATTTGCGCGCCCCTGCTTGTCTCTCAGGAAAGAGTTCTGTGAGTTGTGTCTGGCGAAGGACCGACAGACAGACAAGGTCTACGTGTGCAAGAAGTTTTTCAAGAAGGATGGCAGGAAAGTGCGAAAGGCCGCCAAGAACGAGATCATGATCCTGAAGATGTATGTGATTTCAGATGTCTGCAAATACTAAGAGTGTGTGTGTGTGTGTGTGTGTGTGTGTGTGTGTGTGTGTGTGTGTGTGTGTGTTTGTGTGTGTGTGTGTGTGTGTGTGTGTGTGTGTGTGTTTGTGTGTGTGTGTGTGTGTGTTGTGTGTGTGTGTGTGTGTGTGTGTGTGTGTGTG